>NW_027185424.1:534218-551718 GCF_022577435.1 Embiotoca jacksoni | reverse complement strand
ACTATATGAGAAACAATGGAGTAGCTAAGAAAACTGCCAGCCTTTAGTGGGCTGTCTGGCCCCACCCTGTGGATGGCTCAATAAATCCAAACACCAGCTCAGTAGTCGGTCAACCTCTCTGGGCTGACATGTCACACTAAATGAGGTACATGGAATTCAGAGGCAGTCATGAGTCAGATAGGTTAAACTATAAAAATATTGGTGTTCACCGACATGTAGCGCCATCATCAGGCCAACATTTGTTCTAATCCATTGAAAACACCCCACTCATACTGGCGTTACTAATGCTACTACAGCTAACTATTAGAATTACCTTCGCTGTTCTGTAGTTTCAAACAATTGCAATTCATTTTTATTAATAGTGTAAAATCAACATTAAACATTGTCCTGATATAATTTACAAACACCAAAAACAACAATAAACTAGAATTACAGCCTCGTGGGTGAATGCTTTCGCTGACCACTGAAGTTGTAGAATGCACGCATATCTGTCGACACTCATATAGATGTTTCTGCAAAGAAGCTACATATTAAAAAATGTAACTTCAATCCTGACCGCACAGGAGATCTATACAATCGCTATAATTTCTCGATGGACTCTCTGCAGTAATGTCACCGAATCAGCTTCTGTCACTCGCTTATAATGTTGAATAATACACAGAAAAGAATAATACAAATGTGATCCTATTGGATATTTGTGTGGAATGTTGTCATAACTATTGTATGAATTATTGAGCTATGGCCACAAACGTGGTTTGTAAGGTCACAGTTACCTTTGACCACCAAATTTGACATAGTTCATCCTTCAGTCCGGGTGAATGAATGTCAATGACAGATTTTGGGAAATTTCCTCAAAGCGTTCCAGAGATATTGCATTCACAAGAATGGGACTAACGGATAGGATGGACGTGAGGTCATACTGACCTTGACCTTTGACCCTTGATGACCAAAATCTGTCAATGAGGTCCCTCAGGGCATTCCTGACCTCTGGCTGTGAAAATCAAATCACTTCAGTGCTGAGACCACGTGAACAGTTTTGCTAAATTTGAAGACATTGCCTTCAGGCGTTCCCCAGATATCACGCTTGTGATCATGCGTTGAAGTAAGATGACAGTGACCTTGACCTTTGACCTTTGACCTTTGCCCACAAAATCAAATCAGTCCATTCTCAGTACCAAGTAAACCTTTTGTCAATTTTGAAGACATTCGAAAGGACAGATGGACACAAAATAGAAAGTGCAAGTGTGTAAGTATGAGATTTGAGACACAGCCAGTGAGAGGTGTCTGACAGTGTTTCCTTCCCACAATGCTCTCTTCCTATCGCTCTCTGCACATGTGCTCATCGTCTGGAAATCATCCCGCCTGCCAGTATTCAGATCATCTCCACTGTTCTACCAAAGCCTGATCCAGTTAGTTGATGGCCCACACTCGTAGCCATTGTTCAGTAAACCTACATGCCAGCCAGTAAGACTGTCTGTTTGCCTGCCTGCCCATCAGTCTTGCCTGATACCTGTTCTCCTGCCTCAGGATTATCTGCCTGCCTGCTGCGCTCGTCTGTTAAACCCACCAGCGAGCTCACTATCCAGGAATCCTCCCGTCTCAGCCGGACAACCGAACACCCTCCGCCTGTGCCATAATAAAATCGACCTGCTTCTCCTGTACCTGCCTTTAGGTTCAGCCGTGATACGGGACATTTGGCTGCTGACACCAATCAGAAAGAGTCTGCTGTTTGTCCAGATTATTCATACGATATGAGAATTGTACTTTTAAGGTTTTTTTCAGTGACCAGGATATAATATTATAGAATGTATATATCAATAGTTATCTACAATAATTGTACCATTCGTAACACAGAAGATGAAAAAAAAAAAAAAAAACCAACCTGAACACCAATATACAGTTTATTAAAGCAGGCACTGCAAAAAAAAGCTGCAAGAAGAAATGCACTGAGAATACAGAAGCTTCATAGAGCAGATCTACTGATGTGCATTCAGCTTGTGTTGGAGCTGCTCTCATGAGAAAACTGTCACAGTTTCAATTCTAATAGACCTTTTTCATGGCAGACATTTTGACTTGTCACAGTAGGGAAAGCGCAGGTGTTTTAATGGTCTCAGTTTCATTGAGTGTCCCAGTAAGTCACGACAGTTGAACAAAATCTGCGTCTCCTGTAATGGAGCATCATTAATACACCTGTGCTTTTGGCACAATGACGAGGAAAAAATGTGAATGAAAAAGGTCTATTGTTAGAAGTTGATACACTTCACAAAAAAAAAAAAAAGAAAAGATATTTAGTCTTAACATTACATATTTATTTACATGTTATGTTATGTTATGTTCTTTTCATTCTGTGTCTCACATTGTGGGACATTTATCTCATGTTGATATGCTGTATTCAGTTTTAAAGGAATCTTCAAAAACCCAGCGAAAGGAAAAATATTTGTTGTTCCTAATCCATGTCTCTGAGTTGTTCTGAGTATTTAGATATTAACACCTGCCATACTTTTATTTTCTTTCATAATATAAATATTTCAGCCTGAACCTTGAACCACTGAGTTATGTTTCTGTTTGAATCCATGAATGCTTTACAAAACTGATTATTTGATTCATAAAGAATTTTGATAAGTGACCAGTGTAGTATTTGTAGTTCCAGTTTCTTTAATGTGATGATTAGTTGGCTTTGTATTATTTTAAACTGTTACTCAAACTACATAATCACTTTGAAGACATGGTTATGGACTCAAGTGCTCAAGTGGACTTAAGTGCATTGTGCTGCATTTGTTTTAATTTTTAATCTTTACACCATTTGTATATATTTAAGAAAAAACAAAGTACTTGTCTAACCATTAATGTGTAAGTTATTATCACCCACTACTGCTCAAGGTTTAAATCTGTGATTTGCTCTGGAGGGTCACAGCAGTCTGGGAGTGGATTTGTAGTCGTTTCCAGGATTGTGCTGTTACATGTCACACAAAACTTCCTGAACTGTTCCACCACCTCCTACTTTCTACACTAACATGCTGTTTTATTATTTTCATTTCAATCTGTCATTTGTATAAAATATAGATTTAAAAAAACAAACAGTCTGTCTTCCCACTGCTGAATCTGAAGTCTGCTCTGAGCTTGTGTAACAGCAGAGTGCAGACATTGTTCTACTTGCACAACTGGAAATGTGATGGCGCTGCCTCGCCTCTGCTCCGCCACGAGAACATTAAATGAATAGCAGATTGTCGTGGAGACTTCACGCATCCTTTCAATCACTTGGCAATAATAGCGGCAGTGTTCGCGCTGCGCTCCGCGCGCAGACTGCGGGGCGGAGACTGCGCGCGGCCGCCGCCAGAGATCTTCTATGTTTGAGAAGAGGGCTCACTCAGGCAGGCAGAGGACGCCGCACAGCACAGTGCTGCAACGAAGGAAATGAAGCCAGTGGTAGAAAACACTGATAACGGAACACTATAACAATGTCCAATGAATCAACCTTCATCAAAATAATAATAATAATAATTAAAAAAAAACGCTACTGTTAGATACAACTGTTAAAAAGGTAGTATAGCCTACTTTAAATCATTGTTTCTAAAGGCATTAGTGGATGATTGAAAAGTATTATGCAAATCCATTATATGTCCGAATTAACACTGTTTACATTGTCCAAGTAATAAATGTGTGTTTTAAAAAGTAATGGAAAATTAAAAAAAAGACAAGAAAATGGGGGGTGTGGGGTGCTGTAATCTGCCCCCCCCCCCCTATTGTTTTTAATACTTAAAAGGACCACAAGTTGAAAGTAACACATGGTGTTTTCCCAACAAAATTCATTCTGTGTGAAATGCTTCCTCTGCTCAGAACTGGCTATTAAATATCTGCTTGGATGTAAAAGCTGTGTCCAGCTGAATTTGGTGGCCCCTCCCTAAATGTGATGAAACAGGCAAGACTCAGGGGCATAACCTCACCCACGTCATGTGGGAGGTTCGAATGATGGCAATGATTTCAATGTTTGTGACTTGTGCATGTTCATGTCATCTGACAACTCAAGAGAGGAAACAGACTTATTGTGCTGCAGCTTCTTACTCATTACTTAATATTCCATCTGCTGTCATCCACACACACACACACACACACACACACACACACACACACACACACACACACAGACACACACACACACACACACACACACACACACACACACACAGAGAGAGAGAGAGAGAACAGAATAACACAAAGAACTTCATACTACCTCTAAACAAACTAAAAACACAGTTACTGGTTAAATGCAGGAGTGTTATGTTAACGTTTAGTTGTTTTACTGCAGATGCAAAATACTATGTTTGTTTAATATAATGATACACAGATGAGGATACTATGTTGGTACCCTGAAGAGTTCATTGGCACAATGCTTCAGTCTTCTTAAAAAAATGAATAAATGAACAACAATTTTTTCATGTATGCATGCCTTTGGTAGGTCATAGAGTAAAGCAGAAAACGTGTTGAAGGAGATAAATTATTGATTCCTCAGCAAAGACCCCTTGAATTTTTTTTTTTACATATTTTGGATTATAATGATATTTCAAGCAGCATATTTGTGCAGCACACTGAACAGTGACCACTGAAATCAAGGCAGACAGACGTCTGAGAGGATCAGACAGAAAATCATATTCAAGTATGTTAAAGGTAAAGACTTTAAGAAAATCTAAAATCAGTGTGACGACAGTTACACATATTATAATGAGGTTTAAAGTCCACTGTTTGACTATTGTCAAATTGTCTGTAAGCGGCTGCAAGAGGAAAATGGACCCCAGATTGAGCAGAAGGATGGTGGTAATGGTAGATAAGGAAGCAAGGACAACTTCTGAAGAGACTCAGGCTGAACTCCAGGGTCCAGGTACATGAATATCTAATTGCAGCATCCGTTACTTGTTATGTGCAGTGGGCTGCGGTGATGACCCGGGAGAACTCCACCTGAAACAAAAACATAAAAAACAGACTGGAATTGACAAGCCACAATGCTTCTGGGAGAGTTTCATTTCAGCAAATGACACAATACTGGAGCATTTTGTCAAGTTATATAAGCTCATTGTTCACCGATGAAAAGATGATGTTTTCAAGAAAAGAACACCCGACCCGCCGTGAAACATGGAGGAGGTTCGGTTCTGTTCAGGGCTGCTTCGCTCTGTCTGCTGCAGGGTGCCTTGAAATGAAACAATCAAATCTCAAGTCTACAAAGACATTTTGAAGGGAAACCTGCTGCCCAGTGTCAGAAGGCTTTGTCTCCGTCACAACTCATGGGGTCCAACTGCATAATGACCCAGAATATACAGCTAAAATCCCCCAGAACAGCAAACAATTAAACACTGGACTATTCTGAAGTGGCCTTCTGCCTGATCTGAAGTTTCACAGAGAACCGCGGAAATCATGTGTTTGCAGTGATCGCCTCTTAAGGTTGTGCAACAAAATACGAGGTCAAGGGTCCCGTTGTTTTGTTTTCTATGCTATTTTCATTTGTTTTATTATTTGCTATATTGTGAAATATTCTAAGTCTGAGTTTTATTAAACATGGAATCAACAGAGTTGGATGTCAATCACTTTAGTTTGTTTCAAGTTATTTCAGAGAAAATTGTGGCTTCTTCTGTTTTTTTGGAAGGCTGCCAACACATTCCTCCAGTGAAATATCAGCACATAATCTACTTGAACAACAGACAAAGATGCAAAAGAAGAAAACAAAATGTAATGTAACAAAGAGACTTTAGCTAATGACAGACGTCTTTGTTTGCTTTTGCTAGCACTTCTGTTCTTTCTTGGCATGAGGTCCTTGCCTGTGAATCCAAAACCAAAACAAGTGTTCTGTGGATGAAGACGTAAGTGGACTCAGGTACAGAAGGACAGTGGAAGTGCTGGCCAGGAGCGCTCTTACCTTCAGCCTCACTACAGGACATGTGTTGCTCCTTGGTTTGGCCCTCAGTATAGACTCAGCTATAGACGTAGTGTCACTTCAACAAATACTTATCTGTATCAAAAAGTCACCTTTTTATGTGTAATTTTCTAAACTGTCTAATAGAATCTGAACTCAAGATGTAAATCAGTCAGTCACTAAAACTTGCAAAATGTTCCTGTTATTTTTTGAACTTATGAAAATGTGTTGGTGTAAGTTGAGGTTTTTTTTGACTGACTTAATAAATGAACTCCTCATGAAGTTAACTCCCTAAATGTTTTGTTTGTCTCCTTTTTGTAGATTGAAAAGAACAAAAATTGAGACTTTAATATAAGTCTCTGTTGTTGTTATTTCCACTTTGATGAAAACAGCGCAAGCTTAATGAAGATATACTTGGAATTGAGCAAAGTCAGTGGGAGCAGCCTCACGCTGTCTTTGTACTGACTCCGGTAAATGTCTCCAGCAGGAGCAGCTGCAGCTGGAGCTTCTTCATGTTAAACAAATGTGTGACTGAGACTCAAAAAGAAATGAGAAACTGTACACAACAGGCCACATATACGCACATATAATATAACCCACATGTTAAGATAGAGTTCAAAGAACGACCGAAAGAGTTCAACAAATCTTTGTGACATAAACAAGACAACATTTTCAATGACAGACCATTTCAAATAAATTGAAATAGGTAGGTAGGTAGGTAGGTAGGTAGGTAGTCACTTTATTAATCCCCGAGGGGAAATTTTTTTTTTGAATAGATTTAAAGTAATGAGGCTCCCTAAGCAGTTTTCAACGACTGAACAAATATAAAGTCAGCAAGTAAGACAAGAGTTTACACAACGATCAAGACACTGAACCTCCAAGTTGCCCCTTGCACGGCAGCTCTGTCCCCATTGGTGTGGGAGTGTGTGTGAAATTGTGAAGCGTTTTATATATATGTGTTAAATACATAAGTGCAGACCATTTATCATTTGGAGGTGAAAGAACAATGTATTTTGTGACATAACCTCAATTTTGGAGGCAACCTTCTCACAAGGTTTATTTAGTTTATTTTATTTTGTAAATGATTAAATGAAAAAGACAAAAATAAAATGTGGAGCTGATCAGCAATGCCTTACAGCATTGATCGTATATGACTGGAAAGCGTGAAAACGACGCCCCTTGCCATCAGAGTGAGACCTCCTCCTCCTCACGTCCTCCTCCTCACGTCCCCCTCCTCACGTCCCCCTCCTCACGTCCCCCTCCTCAGCTGTGACGCCGTAGCAGCCGAACCGCTGCCGGTTCGCTCCCCGCACTCCGCTGACTGCGTGCTGCACACCGTCTTTAAACGGGGGACACGGCGAGACAGAGAGGGCACAGGAGCGAATCTGCACCTGGACTGTGGATTTAAGGAGAGGACAGAGGAGAAGTTGAAGCAGAGACAGGAAGCCGCTCAAGACTGCTGTCCAGTTATCAAGGTAACGATCGGCAGCTGACCATCTTTTTACGCACGGTAACCACATAACGAGCTGCTGTTTTACGCACGGGTGCCAGATATGTGGTGGGAAATGAAAAAGGGTGAGCACTGATGTCCAGTCGGTGGTCGTCTAACAGCACCACGGTCAAGACAAACGGGGGTTTACGCCTGGTGAACTGCGTCCCCTCTGTCCTAAACTTCAGGCAGTGCATTGCTTCCCTGTTGGGCGGTTCTCCAGCCTTTCATTTGACATCATACAATCTGACATTAAACGAATTAATGCGGGTTTCAGCGTTAACTGCATCCTCGAAGGGAATCTATTTAGGACGCTGTGGGTGTGATGCCGGCAGAGCACATGATGTCTGTCTGTCTGGAAATAAGATGCATGTGGATAATGTGATCGTATTGCTTATATATATGTATATTGTGTGTGTGTGTGTGTGTGTGTGTGTGTGTATATGTGTGTGTATGTATGTGTGTGTGTGTGTGTGTGTGTGTGTGTGTGTGTGTGTGTATGTATGTGTGTGTGTGTGAGTAACTGCAATGAGACTGTGTTGAAATAGTGGTCTGTGGTTGAAGTCGCTCCGGTGTGGCTTTCCATGTCGCCTAGTGTCTCGCGGTGCAATCTCTCTGACATTCCTCTCTATCTCTCTGTTACACACACACACACACACACACACACACACACACACACACACACACACACACACACACACACACACACACACTTTCCCTCTTCTCATCCTTTCTGCTCAGTTCAGTGATCTTTGCTGACATTATTTTTACTAAACAAATCTTCCAGGTAAAATATTTCTGGCCCTCCTCCTTTATTACTCTCTCACTTTGCTTTCATGTGTGTGCGTGCGTGAGTGTGTGCGTGCGTGAGTGTGTGTGAGTGTGTGAGTGTGTGTGAGTGTGTGAGTGTGTGTGTTCCTGAGGGCAGCAGAAGTGTCTCATTCCCAACAGATGTTGAGGATGAGGCAGATGTAATTGTCACGAGTGGTATTTAAGTCTGTCTCTCCCTCTCTGTGACACACACACACACACACACACACACACACACACACACACACACACACACACACACACACACATATGCTTCCTCACACTGTCTCCCTGTGTCTGCTGTTGATTCCACATTCTTTGGCAGTGACAAGTGGGTGTAGCAGCCAGAGAGCTATCTAACTGTATGTGTGTGTGTGTGTGGTGTGTGTGTGTGTGTGTGTGTGTGTGTGTGTGTGTGTGTGTGTGTGTGTGCACTCTTTGCTCTTCTTGCTCAAGATTCAACTCTTTTTATGTCAGTATGTGTAATTGAACACGTGTGTGTGTGTGTGTGTGTGTGTGTGTGTGTGTTTATGACCAACACTGACCAATGGGGAGTTCGACCACCTCACCTGTAAGAGACCTCATTAAATATGTAAAACCTTTCAGGTCTATTTTTATTGCTGTTCCATAATTCAGAAACAGTCTGAGTGGCTGTCACCTGTTCGTCTGACACTCTGCTCGTTCCCTCCTCCTGTAGGTTCCAGTTGTTCTGTGTGTGTGTGTGTGTGTGTGTGTGTGTGTGTGTGTGTGTGTGTGTGTGTGTGTGTGTGTGTGTGTGTGTTAAGTGTTTGAGAGAAAGAGGAGATTTATCACCTTTCTAACTATTTCATCAGGTGAAGCTTGTTTTTCCTCGGCCTTCAGGCTCAGTTTGAGAATACTGAAATGATAAAGATTCATTGCTGATGGGAATTCAACAGTAGCACAGCACAGGTCCAATTCAGCTAATGGATGACCGACAGTATAACTTTGGAGGGATCCTACTTGTAATATATTCTGCTATTGTGTTCATTTTTTTGAGGACATAGAGTTCATGAGAGAAGGTGGCTCCATATAGAGTTATCTTATATTTATTTAATAGTGACCAACTGGCAACCATCAGTGATGTCATCAACCATCAGTGATGTCATCAACCATCAGTGATGTCATCAACCATCAGTGATGTCATCGTTGGTTTGTGAACATTATGAATCCTCCAGTTCAGATTCTGTCCGTCACCATCTTTGCTAGTTCGGAGCGGTTTGGAGCAGGAAGTGACCATATTTGGACGAGCTGGGGGAGGAGCCAGCGGTGGATCTGACTGATCTGATTGGCCCACTGATAGATAACAGATGTAGCCGACCTCTAGTGGCACTCGCTGGTATTGCAGCTGAAGACACTTCTGGATCTGAACCATTTTTCAGACCTGGAACTCTTTTATAAACTCTCTGTGGGTGTTACACACTTCATATATGTCCAGCAGCAAGAAAATGTGAATTCTATTTGTGTTAAAATATGGTCAAATCCTCATCATTCACACATTCACAGTATAGGTTGGACACAGTATGTGAACCATGGCTAATGGTGGCTATTGTCAACAAAAGCCAGATTAAAGGTTTGGGTTAAATATACTTAGACTTATAAAATAAATACTTTGAGTTTGCTATTTACACAAAGCATCTGTTGATGTGAACCATGCCAAAAACATAACTAACTAATCACTCATAAGTTTATCAAATGCTCATCATAAACAGGCAGGATGTCTGTGGCAGGACTCGTAGGAGGAAGCTGCTGCTGTCCTCAAAAACATCCCGGCAGCCTGAAGTTTTCCACAGAGCACCTGGACACTCCACAACACTGCTGGAAAAATGTTTAGTGGAGCAGTGAAACGAAGGCTGGTACCACACAAGAGGATAGTTGGGCTGACTTTGGGTCAGATTCTCATCTCCCGTCAACTTTCAGAGCGTTCTAGACTCAAGGCTGGTCTGAACTTGGCAACAGCTGAAATGAACCTGTAGTTCGAGGGGTTGACAGACATAATCCTGAAGTTACTGACTGGGTCAGAGTCTCCCTGATTTTGAATAGTCCGAAATTTACGATGTGAAATCCTGAACTGTGACAGGAAAAGAAAGGAAATATTGGGCAGAAACTCGCAATAGCCAATAAGAGCTAGCAAACCAGGAACCAAGTGTTGTGTAAGCCCAAAGCACAGATGAATTAATACGGAGCGACATGTCCATGGCAGCGGAGGGTTTCTAATGATCACAGGTTTCACTTTCCCCTCCACCTGTGTACAAATAACAGTGATGTTCGTTTGGAGCAGGAGCATGTATGTGCCCTGCACTGCAAAATATATAAGCCATTCTGATTCTGTCTTCTCAGTCATAACTTTATTTACACTTGTTTTCTGTCTTTCATGTTGTTTTGCGGTGCAAAACGTAGCACACACAAGTCAAACAACTGACGCCACTGATTCACCTCCATGTTTGTTTTTCTCAGAGGTAACGTTTCATCATGCAAGTTTCTGTAAGATCTCAGGTTCCTTGGAATCACCACTCTGACATGTTTCAGTATAGATGCGAAGTGTCCTGTCTCTTCAGTGACTCATCTGGTGTGTGCGTTTTTACAATTCACACTGTATATGAAAAATCTGTTTAGATTGGGAAATCCTCTCATGTGCACTATGCAGAGGGTTGAGTTGTTTAGGAAGAACACATCGGAGAATACATATGGTGTAAAGCAGACACTGCATACCAACATGTAAACATCAACCCATCAACCCCTTCAGGATAACGTCCGGGTGGCTGTCCAGCAGGCGCTCAGAATAAGTAGGCTGATGCAGCCGCACAATGACCCATAACAGCCAAGTAAAGTACAGGATGACTTCAAACTAAGAAAGTACACAAAGTACTACACAAAGTATTTGTTTGAAAAGTTGTAAGTTTTTTCTGAAGTATTTCTCTGAAATTCTTAATTTCGTTTGATATTTCAAATATTTTGCTTATATTGAAGAATCTGATTAAGTCCAACATTGTTTTGTTAAAATTATACACAGATTCAACATTAATTTTGATGACCTCCAATTGCTGTTAAATTGGGTGTCATTACTACTGATTGGAATAACAATAGTTCAACTATACAGTATACCTTTATTCTTAACTAGCAGTTAAGCCAGAAATACATTCAGCTGTTATGGCTCTAACTTTAAGTGTCTCACAAAGGAGCTTGTAACAGAGTGAAGTGTCCTATTGTGGAAGGCTGATACAGGCTCATCCACACAGTAGACTCTTGTGCTTTATTTGCACACAGCAGTTTCTTTATGAGGTACCAGTAGTGGTGCTATAGACTCTGAGTGTTCCTCCCTTATGGGTTGTTTAGGGAACACTGTGTTAACATATTGCATTTAAAATTAGAGTAGTGAAGGTACTGCATGCAACTCATTTGGATTCAGTATGGATTCAACCTTTCTCCCAAAAACATTTTCTGACCTCATTCATCCAAGCAGAGGGCAGCCCTGCCTGTTGTATTTAAGTATATTAGACTTAAAGTATTGTAGAAAGACACGTTATAAGTTTGCGGGATGACAAATCACGTCGATCAATCTAAATGACCTTTGGTATCTGTTGACTCTAAGTTCAGGAGCTTGACCTGCTTGTTCTCCGCCAGTGATTTCCATTTAGAATAAATAAACTTCTTAATTTGGTGATACAGACAGAGCACAATATGTTTGTCTTCTATGTTTTCATATTGCATTTCTTGATATATTTATTCCTTATCTGTGGCCCCCCTGCTTATGAGGGAGGTACACTAAAAGTGTCGTCGTACCAACACTGGATACATGACCAATAACACATTCCTATTAAGTTGTCTAACGTAACTATTATTCATCCAGACAAGCTGTCTAAGAACCCTTTCTTATTTATTTATTTCCTGTTTGCAGTAACCGCCGCAGGGAGCGGTTGTCGTAGAGGTTACACACACACACACACACACACACACACACACACACACACAGTCCCGGGATGATTTGGCAGGTACATTTTCCGCACTGGTGATGCTGCAGCGATGAGGCTGTTTGCAGCAAACCTTTCAGAAACAACAGAGGATACAAAACAGGTTTGGATTTGGTTGCATAAATTAAATTATAGATTGTGTTTTCTTGTTTGGGGAAGGTATAGAGAAAACACCAATTTTGTCGATGCATTTTTATGCATATTTATCAAAGCTTGGCTTTCTGACCTCAATGATACTTATTAGCCTCACTTGACATTGTCACTGTACTATATATTCATAGCTGTATACATCTCATGCACCCACATTCTGCCATAGCATAGTCTAAATACAAATATTGCCTCTTGTTTTTGTATTGGTTAATCAGGGTTGAAGCCCTGAAGGGGCTGTGTGAGGTAACCCTACAGTCTTATGCTCTGGTTGATGCTGCAATGCTCATGAATGTAGTATCACAGCTCGAGCTTGGCACCTTCAACTGGCTGCTCGGGGGTGGATACGGCCCACTGGAAGTTATCTCTGGCCTGCAGGAGGACGCCTGGCATGTGAGTGATATGATAAATAAAACTAACGTATGAATCTCTGATCTACTGTAAGACACCTGAACCACAGACAAGGCGGGAAGCTAGTAGGAGTGTGCATCTTGAGTCATAGATGATCTTTGTTAGTAACCTTGACAACAGGACCTTGCCAAAGAGTCCCCGAAACCGTCTGTGTGTTTTAGTGACAGAATGTGCTTTGTTTGATTGATAGGACACCTGCTTCTCACCTGCCAAAGAGAAACTAACATTAACTAAACTACGAGCTTCAAAATGTCTCCTTAATAGTTGATTGTAAAAATTCAATATCAGACAGGTATCTATTAAATATATTAAATAAGTAATAAATAGGTGTGTTTGTGGTGCAACAAATGTATTGCTGTGATGAATGAGTACAGTGTGAAGAAGCAGTAAGTCACTTCATGGTTGGTTCTGCTGGTTTTATTTGAGGGCTTGGAGGAACAGAGAAGGAAGAACTTCTGGGGTTTATTCAGTTAGAGGGACAAACTACAGAATCAAAAGATTGTCTATTTTTGAACACAATTCCTCCATTTGTGTTGTGTGCTATCTCAGTGATGATCTGAATGGCACCATGGACACTCATGGACCGTCTGCAGCTGGCTGACTTGGAGGCAGAACATACTGATGCCCTCGTCTACGACGATGTCTGATAGCTGAGCAAAGGAAAGGTTCTGGACCATTCATGTGAATTTCACCAGCAGATTGTCTCTTTCCTTCGCATGTGGAAAGACAAACAGGCAACAAACATCTTGGAGCACATGTTGGATGAACAGTTTCTGGCTCAAGTTCACTTTCTGTGTGACATTTTTGGATCTTGGACAAATCTAATAATTTTCACATTTGACTTGATCCTGTCAATGTTTGGATCCACTTAAACATGCAAGTCTCGCTCTTCTCATATGAATGCCATCAAAACAAGGGCATGTTGTTCCATGACCAATTAGAAGTTGGATGAGTGCCATAACTATTTTATTTTATGTGGTAATAAATCTAAGAGCATTATACTGTAAGAGTATTTCTATCCATTGATTATAATATTGATTGTGATCCTGACCTCCAGTGATTTAAAAAAAAAAAAGACCTAGTTTAAGACCTCGTGGTGGACATCTTATCTCACAGGCAGAGCATTTTTTGTTGTCCTCAATGAACTCATCTGTAAAAAATATGACCACCTGTGGAACACCATAAGGCATGCTGCTCGTCTAGTCCTTTTTAGTCTCTATTTGTTGTCCCTTGGCGGTGGCTTTAGGAGACTTTCAGACGAGCTTATTATACTCAACAGTAGGATTGCTGTGTTTGCTGATGAAACAAGCCCCATTGATGCTCTTCATTAGTACAAAACTCATCTTTTTAACCAGGCTTTTTTGTGTCTCTTAAAATGTTCATTCTGTTTTAGACCTCGTGTTCTTTTACGTTTACTCTTGCTTCTGCTTTTTGTGTTCATCACTTCAAGCCACATTTGATGTCTGACTAGTACACATTATGTATACATAAGCTTCAGTCGCTCCAGGATTTAAATTAGTTCTTATGTGATGGTTAAGATAAAAAAAAAAAAAAAAAAGATTTTGGAATCACTTAAAAAAACAAAAACGTGATGAAATCGTTTCATGGGATTAGTTTGCAGTTATTTAAAAAGTTAAAGTTTTTGAAAAAAAGGGTATTTTTATTTTTATTTTAAAGAGTCATATTTAATGATGATAAGCATTCCACACATTACATGGAACTTTAAGAACTTAGGGCTCAAAGTTACAAAAAAACCTTCAACCAAAAATAAAGTGCTGTAATTTTGCAAAATTGCAAATTCCAGCAAATAGTCTGGAGATTTGTTTAATTTGCATAAATGGTTAGGATTGCAAGACTGCAATTTCTTGAAGGGACACACATTTGTATTGAATGATTGTCCAATGTTAACCAGTGAATTTTCTTGATGCATTTCAGACCATCAGTTGAATTGTGTTAAGGTTGTGTTGTTAAACAGCAAAAAATCGTATTCAACTACTGCGGTCCATCGATTCATTACCTATACTAGCCTCTTTATCCTGGACAGGTTCATTGGAGGGTTGTAACCGATCCCAGCTGAATGTACGCTGAGGCAGGTTACAGTCTGGAAAGGTTGCCACTAAACTACGGTAATAATCCATATTATGGCAAAAACTGCTCAACTAAGTACAGAGAAGTGACAGTCCGTCATTACTTTAAGATATAAAGATCAGTCAGTGCAGAAGACGTCAAACAGTTTTAGGTTTCTTCAAGTGCAGTCGCAAAAACCATCAAATACTGTATTGAAACGGAATCATGAGGACCACTCTGGGGCTCGAGCCTATCGCAGCTGACATCGGGCAAGAAGTGGCGTTCACCCTTGACAGGCCGGCTGTCAATCAGCGGAGTGACACATAGAAACAGACAAGCAGTGACAGTCACATTCTAACCATAATCAGGCCGTATTCTGCCTCCAATGTTTCTGGACTGCGGAAGGAGGCCAGAGCACCTCAATCAAACCCATGCAGACACATGGAGATCATGCATACTACACACAGAAGGGTCCGACCCGAATCCAGAACCTTCTGGCTTAGAGACGCCGGTGATAACCACCTCACGCCGTGCCTTCCTCAAAGAGAATCAATAACCTGCAGGAAAAGCATCTGAGGTTATATTTTGCAATCTTCCTTCCTCAGATCTGCTTCTCTAATCTTCATTCCATCACTGCTCCAACAGTTCATGCAGCTGGTAATGAGGCACACATTAAACATTACCATCAAACTGTCAGTTGAATGAAAGAACACTTAAATGAAGTTTAGGAGGACTAGCTCATTAGCCACCACTGCTTTATTAGTGTTAGACGTATTGGAGCTGATCTCCAGGCACCACACTCAAATTTGCATTAAGGTACTTGAGTAATTTAAGCTTAAATTAGTGGACCACCAACATTACAAAAAAACACTTCTAATGATAATTCACTGTGATTGTTGAAGGACAAACTAAGAAATGGAAAATAAAACTCCATTGCTGGACTGTTTAAGGCCACTTTGTGTGAGTGTGTTGCAGGTACTTGTCAATCAAATTCAGAAATGCCAGTTTGAGTGTGAGTTTTTAGAGGAATAATTTGATATTTTAGAAAATACACAGCATAGCTTAGCCAAAAGACTGGAAGCATGTATTTACCACCCAGTTGGGCAACTTCTTTAATTGGACAACTTACACTTGATAATGGTGGGTTGTTACATTGGGATGGTTTCAAGGTGCAAAGTACGCACAGGAGACAAGGGTGACAACAAAAAGGAGAAACATGAGGTAGGATAGTCTACCGTATGCGATGAACGTGCATGTCAATCCTCCATTAAATAATATAAAGTGATGCCAATGAGCCATTACAACCAATCAGAGATTGATTATCAGTGCATGTTAAGGTCTGGGTATTAAAGGTTTCTGTTTACGATGATGCTTTTTTAATCAGATACAGGAAGTGTTGTTTGCATTAGCAGGTTAACAGTAACTAAAGCTGGGAAAATGGAAACGGAGAGAAATGAAAGAACGGCGAACATTTCATTTCCTCACATGGTCAGAAGAAGATAGCGGTGCCTCGTTCCGGTGTGCTCCGACAGTACATCACTCACGGTTACAGGTTGAAGTCACCGCCGAGATATTCGGTCAGGGCAGGCTTCTGAACAGACAGCAAGCTCAGGGACAGTGATGCTCTTACTTGTTCCTAGTGTGTGAATTATATATAAATCCCGCTTGCCTTGCACCTCCCCTTAAATGCACTGTTTACTGGCCGACCAAAGAAAACAAGAGAGAGACTTCAGCTCATCTAAAACTCTGCAGCTGGATTATCAACCAGAACCAGGAGGAGAGAACATCAGTCCAGTTCTGGCTGCTCTGCACGGTTTACCTGTAACACACAGGACTGGCTTTAAGCTCCGCCTCCTCACATACGAAGCTCTTAATGGTCTCAGACAGAGCTCCATCTCTAACTGTCTGGTGAACTATGAGCCTTCAGGAACACTGAGATCATCTGCTGCTGGTTTATTGGAGGTTCAGCAGCTTCTGTCAGCGACGCTCCAAATCTGTGGAACAAACTATCTGTTAGATATCAGGAAGCTGCTCAGTTCATACTTTCAAAAAAAAGATAAAAAACACATCTCTTTACTTTAGCCTTTAACTAGTTACTCTTGAAGCTCTCTTGCACTGACTGCACTTGAACTACCGCGACTTTAAAATGCACATTGCTTATTTGATATTTTAACTCTATTTGTGTTTAATTTTATGCATTTTATCTGTTCTTATCCATCTCATTTCATCTCTATATTTTTAAATGCTCCTTTATATCTGTTTTTAAGTCAAACATTGCATGTCATTTTCTTGCTGTAAAGCACTTAGAGTTGCATTTATTGTATGAAAGGTGCTATACAGATAAAGTTTATTATTTATATTATTATGTTATTATTAAATCCTTTCTCTCTATGCCAAAACAATAACAGAGTTGAAACTGAAAACCTGCAACACAAAACTTTAATGCTTGTGTTTTATTTTCTGCTGAAAGTTTCTTTTCAGTGCCAATACTTATTTTAGTGCCCATCCAACAAGTGTTTAAATGCCTGTTTCCTTTTTCAATTTCAGATTTTGTTTTGAATGCCAAATAAGATTTTCATTTTCACTGTTTCATTTATCAACTGTAATGTGTTCGATGTTAGATGTGTAAACTGGGCATGACATCAGTGGTTGTAACAGAGAGGCTTATTTCTCACTGAGGACGGC
>NW_027185424.1:519218-531718 GCF_022577435.1 Embiotoca jacksoni | reverse complement strand
AACGCATGTATAGTGCATGAGATGTGTTTTTCCTGATACAGAGTAGATGAAGCATTTTCAGCTCCTCCGGTCCACCTGTGATTGAAGCGTCAAGACACTTAACCTCAAAATGCTCAGGTCACATCAGCACCTTGAATGGCTGCACGACTTCAGCAGGTTGTGTGTTTGATGCATGAACAGTGTGTGTTTGACTGGTTAACCTCAATTCTTCAGTGATCTGACACTTGTGTAAAGCAGACCACCGAAACCATTTCAGAGACTTATTAACAACCAAAAACCCAGAATATGTTTGTCGTTTATGATATTATGGATGTTTGTCAGTGTAGACTGATGTATGTTGTGTTTTTGCTATCTAATGTTGCACACAGTCCGTTCTCATCACAAGATGTCATGTACCAAACCCAAATCTTCTAAAAACTCAGTATCTCAGACGAGCGTTCAAGGCTAAACAAACTAGCGTGCAATAGGCCTCCATGATACACATAACTCATCCATGGCCAAAAGGTTCCCGGTAGAACTCACCTGGAGGGTGATGAAACCACTTCTGACAGAAGTCTCATCCAAAACTTGAAGTCCTGTAACGAGCTGCTTTGGACAAATAAATGCACATTTACACTGTAAATATTTTGTGGTTGAGCATGAATGGACGGTTCAGACATCTGCAGTGTTTTTGTGGAAGTTATTAATTCTCATTCTGGACAAAACTGGAGACTTTTAGAGGATTCATCAGCTTTTGGAAGTTTTGGCTCCTCTGTCCTTTTAAACCCGTCATCTCTGAAACAGCAAGGCTTGTGTTGTACTCCTGATACGCACCGGTGAGGAGCCCACCAACAGTCGTCTGAGGAGGGATAGAAACATGGACTGGCAACCGGGTAATGAGGGGGTTAGTGGATCACAGCCAATTTTGGTGTCACATGGCCTGACAACATAGAGAGATGAAATATTGGAAGATTTTGATGTTCAGGCAATTCCTCTTCTCTTGTGAAATAATTGGTTTCTTGGCATTACATCCAAACCTAAGCTAATGGTTTTGTCCTTCTCTGCAGGACTGAATCTTCTACTGACCAAAATCCTTCTACTTCTGTGTCCAGTTTCATCATCATTGTAGTTTCAGAGGAGTAACATCACATCATGTAACTCCTTCACCTACAGTACTTCCTGGAGGCTGTCGTTGTCTTATTCTGCTGCTGTGGTTCTTATAAGTAAACATGGTTTAACATGGTATAACAGCTTGATATTCATATTGACCAGATTGATTTTTATTAAACCTGCTGTATTTGCAGTGGTTGCGGATCTGGGATTAACGCAGGGACTCCAGGGCTCCGAGCACTCTGATTGGCTGAGAGTGAGTCACATACATGTTCTCTAATGAGCTGACAGAGCACATCAGTGCTGAGTGTCTGGGCATCTGAGTGTGTCAGAGTGTGTAGACCAATATGTGCACACGTCTCTGCCACTTTGAATGTGTGTATATGAGAGTGTGTCTTTGTGCATGAGTGATTGCACCTTAGGGCCCAGCAGAGTATTGAGGCCAGTTGAAACAGGGCGACTTCAGAGGTATGCAAATCACATGCGCTCACCAAATAAGCACACACACACACACACACACACACACACACACACACACACACACACACACACACACACACCACATTTGCATGAACACTCTGTCTCACTTCCATTTTACTCTCTTTTCAACCATTTTAATTCCAATACAAACTTCTGTGAGATACAGCTTCCAGGTTGTTCCCAGTTGTCTCCATTCATGATAATTCCATCATGCTCTGCTGGAAGAAGGTAAATATAAACTTGAAGGTGCAAAGATGTGAACCAACCATATCACCGGTTTAATCACCTTAACCAATCGTAAAAAGTGAGGAACTGCCTCACATCCACCCATCCATCCATCCATCCACCCATCCACCCATCCAACCATCCATCCATCCATCCATCCAACCATCCACCCATCCATCCATCCATCCACCCACCCAACCATCCATCTATCCACCACCCAACCATCCACCCATCCATCCACCCATCCATCCACCCAACCATACAACCATCCATCCATCCACCCACCCAACCATCCATCCATCTACCACCCAACCATCCATCCACCCAAACATCCATCCACCCATCCATCCATCCATCCATCCACCCATCCATCCACCCAAACATCCATCCATCCATCCATCCATCCATCCATCCATCCATCCATCCATCCATCCATCCATCCATCCATCCACCCAACCATCCACCCAAACATCCATCCATCCATCCATCCATCCATCCATCCATCCATCCATCCATCCATCCATCCATCCATCCATCTAATACATGTGATAACAAAGGGTTTGCACTCTATTGCCTTTAAAGAATAAACCATCCATCCATTATCTATACCCCCTTTATCCTGAACAGGGTCAGGGCTCCACCCTGGGACAGGTCGCCACACCATCACAAGGCCAACGCAGAAAGACAGACAATTAATTACGTTCACATTCACACCTACGGTCCATTTACAATCATTAATCAACCTAGCATACTTATCTTTGAACAGCGAGAGGAAGCCAGGACAGCCGGAGAAAACAGGCACAAAGACAACATACAAACTCCACACAGAGGTCTCAGCTGTGCAGCAGGTTCGAACCCAGAACCTTCTTGCTGTGAGGGAACACTGTACCACCATACCATGCCGAGAATAAAACATCAACCACTAATTTCCAAAGGCTGGAATGGAGGCTGTGAAACAGGATTAATGACTTCGAACGTCACATAAACAGGAGAATACTGAGTTATGGCCGACCCGTCTGATGTGGGTAGAGCTGTACGTGGTTCTTCAGTAGCAGCCAGCAAGGTTTGGGGGTTGGAGAGGTAATGCAAAGTTTAACTCTGGGTCTTCAGCCTTACTACAGTGGTTCCCTTCTTTCCAGGACAGATCGCCATGAAAACGTATGCTGCACACATAACCTTATCCAGAGCAGGTTATGCTTTAGACAACAGATCAAGACATACAAAAGCGACACGTGATCAGTTCCCTTTTAAAATTATCATCAGGTTTTTGAGCCAGTCCGGACCTCCCTGGGGTCTTAAGCACAATTCTGAGACCTCTTGCCAGACCTGGGAACCATGGAAACCATTTGCACCATGGCAAATGGCTATTCAAAATGGCTTCCCTGGGATTCCTTTCATATATTTTTAGATGTAAAATATTATTTATACTATAGCCTGGCAGAATAGTTGATGGGTGCATTCATATTGCGCCCAGCCAACCAACACTTTGAATTATATATTTAATCAGTAGTCAAGACAATCTATTACTTTCCATCTTGCATTGTTCCAGAACTGTAACTCAACTTAGACTGAGATATCCGATAATGATTGTCTGGTATTGAAATAATTGACCTGGAGTGCCATCACACCAATATATATATAATATAATATATATTGTCTGAACTGGTCCCCACTAAGGGACCTGCTGGAAAGACAAAGTTTCATTTTCTACACATGTTGGAGTTACTATTTACATGTAATTGAATTACTAAATATATAGTGTATATACACAATAGTAATCCACTACGGTTACTGAGAAAAAAAATATGTAATTAAATTACAGTTCATTTTCAAAATGTTTATGATTACAAAGAAGTTACATCTGAACATATTTTTGATAAAATGCTTCGATGTAAAATATAACATTTATTCTGTTGCTTTGCATCTTGTCGCTGCCCAGAATGAATTCTGTCTACATTTAAACAGACTCATTGATCTGGCAGCATGCCTCGTGTTTTACCGCTTGTTTGTGATTGGTTCTCTTGTTTGAATGCATGCCACCTCTCATCAGCCAATCAAATCACTGCGCATTGCTTTAAGAAACCACACCATGGCGGCATACAAGACAGAGATATTTAAAAAGAGGCAATAAGCAACCAGTGTCAATAACTAGTAACCAGCACCTGAACTCAGCAGGGAGCCGAGCTGAACGTCCACTTGGTTTGAGGTTATGGGAACATTTTTCTTTACTGCTGTCAGTTGTGATCTACATACTTGTTTTGGTGCTCCTGCTTTAAAATCAAAACATTCCCATCTTATTTTTAAGTTATATTTAAGTACTTTGAATAAAAGTTTGACAGTAACCAGTGTTCAGTAGTGTTTGGAGATTTACACGGCCGAGTTCAAATTTATCAAATTTATTTTAGCTGTATTTACAGTTTAATACTTTTGTTTGAAAAATAACTAAAAAACAATCAAATGTAATAAGTTACATTGCTTTGATGAAGTAATGAAATAGTTACAGTACTTCTTACATTTTTAGCAGGGTACCAAGTAAATCTGTAGTATTTCCAAATTACGTTTCCCGACACTGCATGTGTGCATGTTCATGCCAGCTGCAGTTTATTAACAACGTTGCTGCTGGCGCTCATTAAACGTAATAAATAGTTGTATTTCTCACTTTTGTCAGGCACAAAGTCAAAACACACACAGAGCAGCTCGGTTAGACGGCCTGAAGAGATGCACATCAACTGAACCTGACTGTTGCTGACAACATGGAGGGGAGAGAATACACCTTTATTGGCTTCTCTCACGAGTCTCTGTCATTGTGTGTTTTTATTTGACCGTTTGTGAGCAGAAGAATAGTTCAGTCTGATGCTCTCATTGACGTTGTAAACATGAACACACACTTTGTCATGAAGGAGGCAGGTTGTCCTGTGTTTGCATCAAAAGGCAGCTAACGTTGTGACAGCAGCTCAGCAGGGAATTAATTAAACCAGTAATATTAGTTAGCTGACCCTTAAGATAATATGATGTTTTTGTGTGTTTATCATTGACATAATGTATTCCAGTACATCGTGGGATGTGTCGCGTGCTTTTGGGAGCCCTCTGCTGGCCACATGGGCTCTAAGCATGCGCTTAGCTCGCTTCGTCAGCATTACTCGATGATTGCAGCACGCTGGTGTGCAGATAGTGAGAGGGTCTCTGTGTAGTGGATATCAATTCCATTTCATGGTGCTTTTGTAAACCAACATCGTCCTACAACAGAGACTGATTGAAGCTCAAAGGCCTTCTACTTTTTCTAAAAGTATAAATAATACTACCTAGCACTTTGATATTGTTTTTTATAGTTATTTCTTATTTGCTCACACAGTCTGTTTGACACAATAAGAGTGCATTTTACATATTAATTTCGTGGAATACACAAATGATATATAATTATCATATTATTATGTGCTCGTGTCCTACTGATGGGCAGTGCTATTATAGGCCCATTAATTTACAAATTCAAACAGTTGGGATGTTTTGGCCAGATGTCCTTTCTGTATTTGGCAGTAACAACTGTGTTGATTTCAGCCTGGATCATGTATTTAACTTCTTCCTATTTATCTATTATTTCACTGCCAGTAGACTTGTCCATGTCTGTGATTAGTCAGATGCTGTTATGTGATATGCACATGTCTAAATAGAAAACCTGGGTTGGCGAGTTGACCGCTGAGCTTGACTGTTGTTGTTTGGCAGATAATAAAAAGACATCCTAGATATCATGAACCTACTCGGTAGTACAGCCTCTGGTGTCGTTTGCGGAACGACGCTGTGCTTTGATGCAGCACGTCTCCAGAAGCTGCACATTTATCTGCAGATGTGTCCTGCTGCCTTCAGATGCTGCAAGGATTTCATGAATTGACAGACAAGCTATAGAAACAGTATAAACTATGTATGGAGAACAGATACTTTAGGAAGCCGTCTTATTCTTTTATTGATAATTGCTTGCTGGTGTTGAGGAAATCAGATCAGACCGGCCTGGCAGCAGACTGATGTTGCACCAGGAGAAAACGCGGTTCAGAGACGTCTGTTTTTAGCATTTTCCACCTAAACACCAAGAACCACATTTGAATGTTTGTCCTTCTCCCTCCGTCTATCTATGCACTCTGAGCCAGGAGGGTTAGACCAAACAGTTTTCACGCTGCTTGCTGTGAACATAAAGACCTTTTGAGCTGATGAGGTCTGTTCTTCCTCCTGAAGTTCCTCAATCTGTCTTTACTTCCTGTCAGTATTGTGTCTGACCTTGAAAACTCTCATCAGAGCACATCGTTTTAATCCACCCACATACACACATTTCAAAAACCCCATTTGCATTTAGCCTGATAGGCATTAGGCCTGAACAGTGTCAAGCTCAAAGGCACTCGGGCAGAGGTTTGACACAGAATAAAACCTGTGACTCTGCTGACCGACCACATTTATTGTTATCTTTCCACCGAGAAAATTATCCCCGAATAACAGAGTGCTACCTCCGCTCGTTGCCATGGTGAATCTCAGCAGGTCTGAGCCTGAGGTGTGTGTGTGTGTGTGTGTGTGTGTGTGTGTGTGTGTGTGTGTGTGTGTGTGTGTGTGTGTGTGTGTGTGTGTGTGTGAGCAGGTAAGAGAAAGGGAAGGAGGGAGAGAGAGAGGGAGGTTGGGCAGGTTTTCAGTCAGAATCCTCCTCACGACGTTCACCTGCTCTCCACGAGACACAACCGTGTTTGTGAGGGAGAAACACTGAAGGCAGCACAGCTCGACACCAGTTCACATTCTGCATGATAATAAGCTGCTAGGTAGCAGACTTTACCTCACACACACACACACACACACACACACACACACACACACACACACACACACACACTGATAAACCTGCATCATCCTTTTCCTCCATCCTGAAATGCATTTCTTCTTCATCCCTCATTTCCTTCCTCCCTCGCATGTGTTCCTTCTCTCTTCTTTTTTTTAAGCTTTGCTCTTATCGTTTCTGTCTCGGAGCTTAGCCTTTTTCTTCTCTTCAGTCAAGCGTGGCATATGCGCCACACACACACACACACACACACACACACACACACACACACACCCTCGTACACTGCAATGCACACACAGAAACATCCTCACTGCTGGCAGGACAACACATGCATGCATTTGTATATAAGCACCATTCCTCATTGATGTACACACTGTTTGCTCTGTGTGTGTGTGTGTGTGTGTGTGTGTGTGTGTGTGTGTGTGTGTGTGTGTGTGTGTGTGTGTGTGTGTGTGTGTGTGTGTGTGTGTGCTCTCCTGTCAGACTGGCCTACTCTATTTGCTGTATCTGTGCTAGCCCACCGGCCATGCACAGTCCACCTCTCTCATTCAGTTGTTATCTCTGCCTCTACTTACAGCGTGCATGCTTGTATTTGTCTAGTTGTGTGTGAATGTGTTTGCATCTTATCAATGTTTTTAAAAGCAGCCATGGTGACAGAGGAGGAAAGGGAACGAGAGTGAAGAGGAGTGGGTGGTGGGGAAAAATACAAAAGAAAGAACGAAAGAAAGGAGGAGAGAAGAGAAGTGGCCAGCGGGCTGAATAGAGATGTGTGTGTGTGTGTGTGTGTGTGTGTGTGTGTGTGTGTGTGTGTGTGTGTGTGTGTGTGTGTGTGTGTGTGTGTGTGTGTGTGTGTGTGTGTGTGTGTGAAGCCAAGTGTAAAGACATGATCTTGACAAAGCCTAGAAATGCTTCAGCTCAGCGGTGGCCAGAGCCAAAGGCCTAATGTTGATAAATGTGTATTTCACTCAGTTAATGAGTCTTCTTCTTATTTAAAAGTGTTTAATGATACCTGGATTATTTGATTGTGTTTGGGTTTCAACATTTCATTATTGTGTTGATTACTAAATGAAACCATGATAGGAGAAGTGGTGCTGATTCCTCTATTCGGTCCAGTATTTATTAATGATGTCATCAAAAGCTAGTGTCAAAAAAAAAGACGTGAACAAACAAAGAAATTGAAAACAATAGAAACGCCAGTTCTCTTTTAAAAAAAAAAGGTGATTTCTGTTGCTCTCAATGAGACTTCTACACCTGCTAACAGGTGTTTCTGTCTTCCCTTCCAGAACAAACTGCTCCAGCTGTCTCAGGTTCGAAGGCTGCGTCCTCCAGACTCATGTTTCAGCTGAAAATGATGGTGTTACATGGTTGATAGGATTCAGATGTTAATCGTTGCTTCAGAATAATTCAATGTTTTGTTCTTAGCCATATTTGGTGCCTTTCTCAGTGTGTTTTGGGTCTTTGCACCTGAGCTTTCTGACACCGGGCAGTACGTTCTGCCCCAGAATACCTTGATAGTCTTCAGATTTCATTGTGGACTGCACAGATTTAAGGCAGCCTGTCCCAGATGCAGATAAACATCTCCGAAATAACACCAAGCGTCCTCCAGGTACGATTTAATTTGCTTTGGAAACTTCATCCTTTCTTCTCTGAACAGAGAGATGATGTGACTTGCAAAGAAGCTCCAGTTTTGTCTCATCTGTACAAAGGACATTTTCCCAGAAGCATTGCAGTTTAACAGTATGCATATTATCAAATTCCTCCCTGTTTTTCTAGTTTTTTTTCCTTGAATAATAGAGTCCTCCTGGGTCTTCTTCCATGGAGCCAGCTGTCACTCACAAAACAACTTCACTGATGTGAAGCTGTCCATGGCTCTTTGTCTATCATTACCACCATCCTTCTGTTCAATCATTAATATCATCAATACATATCTAAAAAAACTGGGGTGTTGAATTAATGTACATTACACAGCTAGGATCGATGCAACGACTGCAAATGGATCCCTATGGAGCATAGAGACATGTATTCAAGCAGTTAATGTGGGTCTGGGTATCATAGGCGTAGATCTTGGCTTACATTTTAAAACTATTGGAACAGCCTTTAGTCTTTAACCAAACTCTACCACCACTCCACCCACATTTAGAGGGAACGCTCGACTTCAGCGTCAGCACACTCGAACACAGACACCGGTTGCTGATTGTTCCACTTTTCAGAGTGAGGGAACATAAATGCAAACAGGGTGTCCAGACTATAATCACTATAACCTGAAGCTGTGAGAAATACTCTTACGGAGCCAGGCTGCACATTACACACTCACAGAATTACCCAGGCAACTCTCAATTAAAGAAACCAATAATGAGAGCATAAGGAAGCAAATAGCCAAACAGCCTAACAGCATTAGAATAAAACTTCACTGACGCAGACAACAAGGACATGTATAAATAACAGGCTCCACAGTGGTTGGAACCATAGACACAAATATGAAAGCAAAAAGAGAGTCGGCACACATTCCTCCCCAACCAGCTCCCAACCTCGCTGCTCATTTGATCTCAGTGCTGGATATAATCAGTCTATCCAGCGTCAAAATCTGATCACCTCACTGAAGGTAAAACTTCTACATGAACATGGAATCCACAGATGAAGTGTCCAACATGGGCATTTAACAACATCGCTGTTTGATGAAGGAGACTTCTTTAAACCAGAGTTATCAGAGCTACATGCAGCCTGTCTTTTGCTGATCTGAACCACAGAGGTCGTCATCCTTAATTTCATTGCATTGTTTTGCTTTTTTGTACTTGTTCACAAACGGCCAGGCCTGCATGGCCCAGGTGTTCTCCTCGCTCCTCCTGACCCTCAGTCAGTGAACATAAATAATCATTTAGAGCTTGTATCTGTGCAGAGAGGAACCACTGGATCTGTAGGTGCAGACACACAAGCAGCTATTTCCCTCCTTTCTCTTGTTCACAACGCTGTAACAAGTGTGACCTAAATACAGTGGGTACGGAAAGTATTCAGACCCCTCTAAATGTTTCGCTCTTTGTTTCATTGCAGCCATTTGCTAAAATCAAAAAAGTTCATTTTATTTCTCATTAATGTACACTCAGCACCCCATCTTGACAGAAAAAAACAGAAATGTAGAAATTTGTGCAAATTTATTAAAAAAGAAAAACTGAAATATCACATGGTCATAAGTATTCAGACCCTTTGCTGTGACACTCATATTTAACTCACATGCTGTCCATTTCTTCTGATCCTCCTTGAGATGGTTCTACTCCTTCATTGGAGTCCAGCTGTGTTTAATTAAACTGATTGGACTTGATTAGGAAAGGCACACACCTGTCTATATAAGACCTTACAGCTCACAGTGCATGTCAGAGCAAATGAGAATCATGAGGTCGAAGGAACTGTCCAAGGAGCTCAGAGACAGAATTGTGGCAAGGCACAGATCTGGCCAAGGTTACAAAATCATTTCTGCAGCACTCAAGGTTCCTAAGAGCACAGTGGCCTCCATAATCCTTAAATGGAAGAAGTTTGGGACGACCAGAACTCTTCCTAGACCTGGCCGTCCAGCCAAACTGAGCAATTGTGGGAGAAGAGCCTTGGTGAGAGAGGTAAAGAAGAACCCAAAGATCACTGTGGCTGAGCTCCAGAGATGCAGTAGGGAGATGGGAGAAAGTTCCACAAAGTCAACTATCACTGCAGCCCTCCACCAGTCGGGGCTTTATGGCAGAGTGGCCCGACGGAAGCCTCTCCTCAGTGCAAGACATATGAAAGCCCGCATAGAGTTTGACAAAAAACACATGAAGGACTCCCAGACTATGAGAAATAAGATTCTCTGGTCTGATGAGACCAAGATTGAACTTGTTCGCGTTAATTCTAAGCGGTATGTGTGGAGAAAACCAGGCACTGCTCATCACCTGCCCAATACAATCCCAACAGTGAAACATGGTGGTGGCAGCATCATGCTATGGGGGTGTTTTTCAGCTGCAGGGACAGGACGACCGGTTGCAATTGAAGGAAAGATGAATGCGGCCAAGTACAGAGATATCCTGGAAGAAAACCTCTTCCAGAGTGCTCTGGACCTCAGACTGGGCCGAAGGTTCACCTTCCAACAAGACAATGACCCGAAGCACACAGCTAAAATAACAAAGGAGTGGCTTCGTAACAACTCTGTGACCATTCTTGACTGGCCCAGCCAGAGCCCTGACCTAAACCCAATTGAGCATCTCTGGAGAGACCTGAAAATGGCTGTCCACCAACGTTCACCATCCAACCTGAGGGAACTGGAGAGGATCTGCAAGGAAGAATGGCAGAGGATCCCCAAATCCAGGTGTGAAAAGCTTGTTGCATCATTCCCAAGAAGACTCATGGCTGTACGAGCTCAAAAGGGTGCTTCTACTCAATGCTGAGCAAAGGGTCTGAATACTTATGACCATGTGATATTTCAGGTTTTCTTTTTTAATAAATTTGCACAAATTTCTACATTTCTGTTTTTTTCTGTCAAGATGGGGTGCTGAGTGTACATTAATGAGAAATAAAATGAACTTTTTTGATTTTAGCAAATGGCTGCAATGAAACAAAGAGTGAAACATTTAAAGGGGTCTGAATACTTTCCGTACCCACTGTATAGCCAGTCAATACTTGAGATGTTTTAGTGCCTGAAAGTTTACTGCTAAAGAGGAAATCAACAAAAAAACAGATAGGCTTTGGTATACCAAGTTTATTGCTTACTCGGTAATTTTAACTAATTGGTGCTTACCTATCCAAAAAACAGAGTGGTAGCTGCTCCTGGGATGGATGACTATGGCTGTAAATGTAAACCTGGCCCAGGTAACGTGAACGTGTGTCAATAAGTCACAAGTCTCTATAGAGGGTTACTGAGTATAACAGACAGATGAGAAAAGAGGTAAAAAGGTGAGCTGCTCGCACAAACAAGAGGCAGCTCGCCTGCGTACATGCAGTGTGTCAGCAACGAAATAGATTTCTTTTGATTTGAGGTTCATCTTCAAGACCAAATACATGTCATAGGTTGCACAATCTTGTCTGCACTCAGAAGCAAAGGCCAGCAAAGGCGGTGATGTAAAAATAATTACATAAAGGTTATATTAGAGTTTTAAAAACACGTTACTTTTTGTGTTGCAATTAATAAGAAAATATTGAAAAAAACAAAAATAAAAAATAAAGTTAATTTAAATTACAAAAAAACAACAACTTTACTTTAAACTGTAACTTATCAGTTCCAACTCTGAGCATCAGATCATGCAGTAGAAATAACCCATGTGGAACATGTCGCTGTGTTTTAAACCTAACCCTATAGCCTTTTTATTATATTTAGGTAGATTGTCTGTATCATGAAAAGTCTCGTCTTCCAGCAGCTCCTGCTCACAATGTGCAGACAAACATTAACTGGATTAATGAGGAAAAACTCTCCATCTGATGATCCATTTTTAGAGACGCACACATTTGCACTTGTCACAGTCTCTCAGGCCTGTTTCTCACACATCTAATATGATGACTGTAAGAGCTGACTGTTCATTTACTGGCTGATAAATCCCGGGCCTCACGTGTCAATGTGGCAAAGCAACTGTTCGTTAATATCTGAGCGCTCTTCTGTGTATTTTGGGCTCAGGAATGACATCTACTGATAAGACGTGTCCAGATAAGTTAAAATAAAATAACAATTCATTGAAAGTTTTACAGTTGAAATATGTTGAAACTATCGAGAGTTTCTGCCTGTATGTCCACATCTGATTTTTGACTGGTTTGTAGTGTCCAACCAGTCCTTCTTTTTGCTCTCACTTCAGGTTAACACAGACAGACACAGACTGCCTTTAGATGGAACTTGTGAGCTCGTGGTATTGACATGGGAAGTGTTGTGCTGCGTATGCTTGGTGTTCAG
>NW_027185424.1:481718-514218 GCF_022577435.1 Embiotoca jacksoni | reverse complement strand
CATTTCTGTTTGTCGGCCATCATTAATAATTCTGGGTTTATTTGTTTGCTGGGTTCTGAACTTGGTGTCTGCTCAGTAGCAACTGTAAACAGAGCTGCATTCATTCCTTCACTCCTGGAAGACAAACAATGGGCATTAGCTGTGATTGGCTTTGCAGGCTGGCAGCGTGTTCTGCTTGATAACGCCTTCATCTTGACTTTCTGCCTCTTGCTATTGGAAGAGCTGAAACCAGGACATTCAGCTGTGCACTGACATTTACACAGCTAATATCAGTGTGCCAGATTGTTTGGGTCACATCATTTTTTTTTCCTTTCCCTTATTCTTTTTTTTTCTGAGTGAATCCAAACTGTTCGTTAGTGTTGCTGGTGGATGTTTGCCAGAATTTCCCTAATATAAAAGATTTCAAAGTCGGGCACAGATTGGCCATCCAGCTCACTGTGTGTGTGTGTGTGTGTGTGTGTGTGTGTGTGTGTGTGTGTGTGTGTGTGTGTGTGTGTGTGTGTGTGTGTGTGTGTGTGTGTGTGTGTGATTGCATTTTCCCGGTGTGGGTGTGGGCAGACACAGCAGACCTCACATAGTGTATAATTATTTCAAGAGAAAGAGCAAGAATATAAATGAGAGAAATAAAAATGGCAGAGAGAAGTGGAGCCCAAGAGGGAGGAAGGGAAAAAGTCAAATAGATGCAAAAAGAGCAAGGTAATAACAAGCAGAGACAGATGGGAAATAAGTAGGCTGAGTGAGGGAGGGTGGGATGGAGGGATGAGGAGAGATGATACATGACAGTGGAGGAGGCAGACAGACCGAAAGGAGAAAGCAGAGGCCAGTGATTGTGTGCTGGCCTTGCAGTGAACCCTCAGTTTGAAGCTTCATGCTTACACCTACACATGCTTTCTGCCACTAATTGCTATTTCTTTACATCTTTCTGCACTGCTGTACATCAGGCCTAGATTTACTGTCTGTACCGTGCAGTATTGTGGAGAGAAGGATATCCTCTTTAAAGAACATGGAAGTTGGATGTGCCAGGGGTTAGCTGCCTTCTGAAAAACATTGAGACACAGATTTACCTGAAAACCTTTCAAATTCTGCTAAATCTGACTGCTTTTATTAACTGATTCTGTTCGCTTCTACTTTACTGTTTGTTTTTCAGTTTTTTTCCACTGTCAATTAAACTTAAATTTGACAATCCAAACAGTTAACAGAGGGAGTTTGAGCATCTTAACAGTAATAATACTGTTATCATAGTTGTTATTTATAAATCCATCGTTGGTATGTTTTTTGACACACCACTCACTCACTTGCAGCTAGAAACATGGTTTCAGTGCTACAATGTGACGTTTTTTAGGAGATAGGGTCCATTAAATCTTGGTGCTTCTGGCTGATTTGATTTCTTTATGCTTTTTTTTTTTTTAATGGTGGTCCATTAGAAAATTGATGGGAAATGAATGAATATCTCAAATTGTATAAATGCTACAAAATTTGGTGGACATCTTCACCATACTGAAGTGCTTCACATTCTCAAAAATGGTGCCAATACTGCAGGTGGCAAGAGATCAACTCATTTCAATCATGTAATGTTTAGGCTGATATCTCAGCGTAGAAAAATACATTGTTCATCTACAGATTCAGTGGATTATGCTGAGGAGGTTGATATAGGCCATTTCAATTTGCATAATGAAAATGTTCTTTGCAAGTCATGTTTTGTTTATCTATAATTGGCGAACAATATTTTATAGATTTGGTCAAATGTTTTCAAACTGTCATCCACCTTTGATCCAGCTGCAAGTACATTTGGTTGAGAGTGCCACTATGAGAGACGTGAAATTATTTAATACAAATCAATACTATGCCCACAGACTTCCACATAAAATCATGGTTCCACTTATTACATGTCAAACGTGACAAGGCCACAGACTCCTTGTTGATATCAGTTATAGCTGCTCAGTTTATAATTGGTAGTACATAAAATCAGTCTTCCCCTCATGATGAAGTACTTCACATCCTCAAATTATATCAGCAGGTTTCAAGGCTCTAAAGCTGTAAAATGTTTATGCTCTCAGACTCCCATGTGTTAACAGCTCGAATCATCAGAATCAGTTCTGAGTTGCTGACTTGATTTGAAGGAGCAGCAGCATGTCATGGTGAGGTTGTAGATTGCGGACAACCAAACACCCTCAGCCTCCCCTTCGAAGCTCGGAAGAGACTCTATGGTGGCTCCAAAAAGTGTGAAAGGCCATCTCTGGAGCCGAGTCTGGTTTGACCTCTTTGGGCCTGTAGAAACATGGCGGTGAAACACGGCACGCTCCCTGGAAGAGGAACTTATGTAGATATGAAGAGATCAATCTAAGGTAATGAAAACACAACCATTCTTAGTTTCAGGTGATTAAAGACTAATGAAAACATAATTAATGATATTATATTTCCTTTCTGCCTCTAGATCCCTCTAAATCTTTCACACTGAGCCTTTGCAAGCAGCAGCTGCTGTAAGAAGGCTGCAGCAGCTATTGCAGGCAACCTGCAGCATTCACACTGCATTTACTTCAGAAAATTCTAGTTTAATGTGAATTTGACATTTCACTGACGGTACCTTCACACTGGTCGAAAGAAATGGGAAAGTAGAGACTTGGAATTCATTCTTGAGTGGAAGCAGCAGTGAGATCAGCAGAGTGGCAACACAATGTGGAATCAGACTCGTTTTTCATCACTGAATTTATCAACAGGTGAATATTAGTGCTCAGGTATGACTTGTGCCGACATACAAAGTACAAGTCATACTAGTTAAGAAGTACAACAGGTGGAGCAGGGTGGTGGGTGTGAGTATTGAGGGAGTAGTTGTAGGACACCAGGACTGCTGTTGAGCCTTCCTGAGGTGTCGTGGGCTGAACTCGACGGAACAGCGGTGAAGGGAGGAGCTCACTTGATAAACCCAGCGAGATGCTGCACACTCTCACCGTGGCACTGAGGCTTTGTACCGGGTGGTGTCTGACATGGGCGTAGGACCTTAGCATGCATTGTGTTAGCATAGTCCCTCGGTAGGTTACGACAGGGAGTAACATTGAGTTAGTTGTCCCTTAGTCTACACTCATGGGACACTTTGTGTGCACGTTAAAACTGAAGTGAGTACTGAGTTTTCCACAGCACATAAATGAGACAAAGCTGGAAACAGAGAATCTTTCCTCCAACATGTTTTCATATCCTTAAAAAACGTAGGAGGAAATGACATCATCAGTTTAATCAGACCTGAAGCTCGTTGCTTCCTTTAATGGAATTAATTCTGGCGCAGTTTATTGAGATCTGTTCTTTTTGGATTTCTATAATTCCAAATTTTCATTTTGATGTTGGCATGGTGGTCGATCAATGCATTATGTAACACACTTTGTGTATTAAATTTAAAATACATACAAATGTGCCTTGCTTTAAAGTAGGGATATGGTTGTGGTTATAGTTAGCAGACTGTTAATGTCCTGTGTTATTGTGAGGGTTACATAACCAATGCCTGGCTAAGGTTAGGGAAGGATTACAGTTACTGCAAAGGGTATTATTAATTGAGGGACCATTACATGACAGAAAACAAACACAAACTACACACTATTCTCTGCACTGACAACAAATGGAAACTTAAAAAATAAATTATGAAGTGCAGAATTGTGGGTTGAAAGAATAATGAAGTGCACCATGAAATGACATCCAGCCTCTTGCACCCGTTTCCCAGGTGCCTCTAAAAGTCAAAGTGTCCATGCTGGCACCTGGTTCACCTCCTCATACAGCAGCGCCTCCATTCAGAGGCCACGAATCAGCTGCACACGGAGACGGGACCGAAGTCAGAAACTACGAAATAGTACAATATTGTTTTTTGTCTTTTCATGGGATTTATTTGCAGTAAGAAAAAAAATGCAGTGATTCCAGCATAATCCTTTCTGAGACATCTGACAAGTACAGAACATTTCAAACAGAATAGTGTTGGCCATGACGAGGATCACTTCTGTATGCTGCTCAGGGTTTTTTAGGATTGAGAGCAGCTTATTAGCATTTTGTTCATTTGATAAACGTCAGTCTTTGTCTGTGGAGGGTTATATACTGTCTGCTTGTATCACTGTGTGCCAATTATCAGTGCAGGACTGCCAGTAACACACTCCCCTGTATATGTACACACAGGGAGGAAACACACCATTAAACAAGCCTGTCAGTTTAATTTCTTTTGTTGTCATGGAGACGAGCATGGGTGCGGATAACCGCACCCATTCTGACTCGTTCGAATGGACAGGTGGTGCATGGAGGCAGTTTGCGACGACTCCGTGATGACATACAGTGAAGAAGAGGGATGAAAAGTGGGACAGAAGTTGTTGAGAAAATAAGTGTGTTTGTGGTGGATCACCCCCCTACCCCCCCCCCCCCCCCCCCATCTTCTCCAGCAGTGCTAATAGCGCAGGATTATCCATAGTGAAGATGAAAAGGGTTTCATTTCCCTCTGAGCTTCTTCTGTGTGTGTGTGTGTGTGTGTGTGTGTGTGTGTTTGTGTGTGTGTGTGTGTGTGTGTGTGTGTGTTTGTGTGTGTTTGTGTGTGTGTGTGTGTGTGTGTGTGTGTGTGTGTGTGTGTGTGTGTGTGTGTGTTTGTGTGTGTGTGTGTGTGTGTTTGTGTGTGTTTGTGTGTGTGTGTGTGTGTGTGTGTGTGTGTGTGTGTGTGTGTGTGTGTGTGTGTGTGTGTGTGTTTGTGTGTGTGTGTTAGGAAGGGTTATTGCAGTACATTGTCATAGATGAAAATAGCAGCCAGACAAAGTGAGTAATTATCTGCTCTCTCTGTAACTCTGTCTCTCTTTGTCTTGCTGTCTGTCTACTTGTTATCTCCCTCCATCTTCCTCTTTCCCTCTCTTGTGTTTTTCTACATTTCTCCCTCTCTTCGTCTTCATGTCCCTCCCTCCTCAGCCCTTCTCATTCTTTGCCTATATGTACACAATAATCCAGCTACTTCTGAAAGCGCTGCTTCCATGTCAGCATGTCATTTTGAGTCATTTTCAGAAATCTGTCCATCATTCCTGAATTGGCTTAAAAAGAGCTGTTTCTGAATTTCAAGAAAGTCTGCAAGAGAAAATGTGAATTAATGTCTGTGTCCATCTATTGTTGTTATGCAAATATTAGCAGTTGGTTTGTCAACGGAGACAGTAGGTGGTGCTTATTTTCCAGTTGGTACCAGAAGATGACCTAAAAAAAAAGAAACCTCAAATGGTGAAACGTCATCATTGCATTTATGTTTTGTGTATTAATGTGAGAAGGGTAACAGTCGCCTCATTGTGCCACATAGATGTGATGTGATCTTCAGTGGACTTTGAAGTTGCATCTTTCATGTATGCCATCATTCATTCTCAAAGTCTGTTTCATTGCATTATGTCACATTTTGCTTTCATCGCCACGCCAAATTTTCCACCTCAGTAATTTGAAATTCAGCCATTATATTGCAGTTGACATTTGGGGGTTGGCTTGTTGGCTGTGTTGACCGGTGCATGCGTCTCACTGAGAGCCTCAGAAGTCACGTGAGCTCAGCGATTGTCTCTGAAGGTTAGTTTAAGGGTCCCATCAAAGTATGTCTCAGTATTTTCAAATCCTAAACAGATGCTCCTCCATGTGTATTTGTCACATAGTGAGAATTAATCAGCATTAAAGTAGCAATGCTGCCGCTTATCATCAGTATTGGTATTGCGTGACACTCCTCCTTCTATTGTTATTATTATCATTGTGTTCAAGTATTCATTATACAACAAGTAGTTCTGACCCAGATATTTGATTGGTCCACTGGACATTTGGAACAAATCATCATGACATCACACTGCTCATCACTAGAAATATCACTCCAATTTCTCCAAAGTTTGGATTAAAGCAGAATATTTCATTCGATATATTTTTGGGGGGGATTTTGGAAATGATTACATCTATACTTTTTCAATGAATTTTGACTTTTGGATTTTACGATACTCTGGAACAATGTTAGCATGTTGGGTTTGGATCATATCAGCTGTGCAGGTGAGTGGGTGACACGGAGCTAATATGTCCATTGATATCTTTTTTACAACCAGACTGAGCTCGCAGAGCAGTTTAATGTTTCTGTGCTGTATTTATTCAGTTTGAGAAACGATCTCTAGAAAGCAATAAGACAGACTATAAATCATCTCTGTTGCTAGGTGGTTGCTAAGGGTCGGACTACTTCCTGGAGGAGTAAACACTGCATACATTACGTAATAGACTAATGAAGTGACTGATTGCTTTCCAGTTATTAGTCCTACCCCATGTAGTGCCATGGAAACGGAGATCATACTAATAACATGTTTTATATTTTGATAGACAATTTCCCCAAAATAAGAATACATTTTGACATATTTCACGTATTTTACATATTTGTATGTATGAAGCGCGTCGGTCCTGACCGCATCACCGTCGTGCCAATTTGTGACATCAAAGCACACCCTCTCGTGTAACTTTGCTTAAATAAATATCACAGTAGTATAGTTGTAATTTTTATTGGCCACAATAATAGTGTAATAAAAATCAGTGACAGCACGTATAGAAACACACACACACACACACACACACACACACACACACACACACTGTGTAGCTGTGAACAGAATGAGCCTAAACAGCGGTTTGATTGTGGATTATAACCATCTCAGTGTGAACATACATTCTTTCTCTCTTTTCATCTGACTGCCTCAAATCTCTCAAATTTTCTCCCATTTTTTTCCCAGTTTTTCTCTCCACCTTCGTCTCTCTCGTTCTCCCTGTCCGTCTCTCGCCGGAGCTTCTGTCTATATTTAGACAGACCGAGCCTGTGCTTGATCTGCCATGTGTTTTTCTGCAGATAGGTGTTAAAAGGATTCCTCATTCTCTTCAGTGTTCAGCTGACCTCACAGAAAAAGAAATACACAGGAACTAATCCGTGCACACAAACACCTTCCTACTGTAAACTTAAACACCAGAACCACACAAATCTGAAGTATCCTTCATGTTATGTTTGTGAGGAATTCATTGTGTGATTACGTGTTGATCTGAGTTAGAGGTTATTTGAATTTGAGTTTGTTTCTAGTGCAGAACTGAAATGTTCTGGCTTCGTCTGAGTTCTTCATTGAAATTCTCTCCCACTATGTATTTGAAAAAAGTTTCCTTCAACTTTGTTTCGTCTCAGAATACAGCGTAATAACTAAATGCTTTCAGTAGTGCTTTTTACAATTTGTCTACAAAAATGTAGTAATAGCTTGAAAAGACGTGTCCTACATTTGAAGTGAAATGGGGAAGACGAGGTAGAGAGGGTTCTCCTCTGTCACACCAGCTTCTGCAGCGGCTGATTCATTTCTAAGAACTACAGAGTCTTCTGTTGTTGAAAAGGGGTTTTAGTACAAAGTGGATTTCACTCTGTTCTAACACAACTTTCCCCTCACAAATTATCTTCGGCTGTCGTTTGATGTCATTTAAACTGGCTAAATAGGAGAAACCAAGCTGAAGTGGCCTGAATGTTTTGTAGAATATTGTTTACTATTAAAAACGTATAATAGGTTCAAGATAATATAGGTTATAATAAAATCCATAAAACAAGAACAGGTTCTAAAATGAACATATTTGCTGTATGTGAGAGAAAACAAACACATTGTCGCAGCAGGGTTCAGGATGTTTTGCTCTTTAGTCTTTCTTTCAGTATTATTTGATATTTCAGTACTTTATTGTTTCCTGTTTTATTTTAGAACATTCTCATATCGTGTCATTTCAATGCGTGCCCTCGTGTCTCCTGCTTTCTTCATCGTCATCCACCCACTGTTTCCTCTTTCCCACCTTTTAGCCGAGTCTCCTGTCTGACACATCTCATGAGTACAACAAGGCTTCAGTGCTTCAATCGGCCTCTGTTGTAGGATGATATCGGCAAACAAAGGCACAGTGAAATAGACTCTGCATCTCATCTAAAACATCATCGGGGAACCGCGGGGTCGACGTGGCAAAGCTATTTTTCAAGGAAGCTGATTGGTCAGTGGGAAGTGCATTTTTACGTTTAGATCTGTTATCATAAACCTTTTTCAGCGGAGGGTGGCTGTGCAGCATGAGTTACCATGGCGACGTATCCTGGTAAAAAATGAACCACCGTTGTACTTTAAAATCTGGGGTTAAACCTGAAGGCACATCGCCAAATCCCACCTACTAGTCCAGGCATCTGGTGCACTGACGCCGGGCCACAAGGATGCCAACATCTCTGCTGGATGAACTTTAAACAGCTTGTGTGTCCCTGGACTAAACACAAATATTATATGTGGCTTCAAATAACTGTCTCCATATCCAACCTGCCATTTCATATATTTTGTGAAGACCTATGAATGAATTTCACGGTTGCTCTTTCTTGTGATAAAGAAGAGGGACCTCAGTGACCCGGTCGGTACTACATTTATATCTTTTAAATATTATAATACATGCAAGTTTGTATGTAAACATAAATTCACATATATACTGTACATATATGCTCAATTTACATCCATAAACTACACGGCAAAGCTATTTGCATGCAGTATTTCAGTTTTCTATAAAACATCGCCTTCAGCTACGTTTGATGGTAATCTGTCATGGCAGAGGAAGCAAACACACACACACACACACACACACACACACACACACACATATATATATATATATATACACACACACACACACACACACACACTGGGAGAACTAATTAGCTTGGTATTTGCTGGCACTTTGAAGGCTACTTTACATTTTCATCTCCCTCTTAATGTTTCATTTGCTCTCCTTCCTATCTGCTGTTTACTGTTGCAGGTTACTCGGCCTTGTCATTGTTTATGCAGTTTGTTCCCTGATACTTGTGTGTGTGTTTATTGCAATACAAAAACCAGCTGTGTGGGCAACAGTGACTGGATGGTTCCTCTAGTTAAACAAGTCTAAAATTATAATATTCTATTGTAATAAAATATCCAGAGTGCTCAGTTTCAGCCAACTGGTGAGGTTCCAATTAAAAGACTAAAGAAATGTTTTCAGAGGTTGCACTCGTGCTGTGAAAACTGAAAGCACTTACGCTGATTGGCATGATTCTACTGCAAGTGTTTGAAATTCTGCTCATATGACAACTAATCATGCTGTAATGTACAGTTGTGACCGTATCTCAGATGGGTGCAGCGATTCTGCTGATTGCTTGACAAGCAAAACCATAGAACAACTTCTCCTTGGATTTATATGACTGGAAAACTGCAATGATGTCTGCACGGGTCTTACCTGATGGGGTTCGCCCACGTTTCTGTGAGAACAGACGTGTATCCACTATCACTTTTCCATGAGTCCCAGTGGACCTGCATCTTCATGGTGACCGCCCGTCCTTTGTATGGAGCACCCCGATCCATAATTATCCCATCATGTACACAGATTCCAGCTGCATCACATTCAGACTCCTTTTCGGCTCTATCACCATGATTGTTGTCTATTGTCTCCTTTTGTTGCATTCTGAGTTGTAATTTGGTTTCCAGAAATGACAAAAAGATGGGAAAATTACACAAATTAATCCCATAAAAGTTGCGCTCTTGGCAAAATGTCCATTTGTCTTGTTGCAGCGTGTTACTATTGGTTTTAGTGGAAAGTTGTAATTTCATGTTTCCTAAATGCAACTTTCAAAGTCATTTCCCTCCCTGTGATCAACAGAGGCAATCTTTCTCCTTTCATTCTGCCCTAATAGCACACACACACACACACACACACACACACACACACACACACACACACACACACACACACACACACACACACACACACACACACAACCCGCCCTCCTCCCTTCCAGTTAATCCATCCTCCTAATAGCTTCTCCAGTGATCATAACAGTCTCCAGTCAGCTCCTCATCGTTAAGTAATGATGAGCTTACTTCCTCTCTGCTAACTGCTACCATTGATTAACCTGTCCAACCATTAGCTTTTAATTAAAGAGATATTTCCAATGAAAGTTAACACTAATGGCTGGAATTCTAAAATGGCTGCAGACTTTTGCAGATGTTCTACTTGTTAAACTCATTGATGGTTTTTTTTTTTTTTTTTTTTTTTTTTTTTTTTTAATCAATTCCAGTGATTAGGGAATGGATAAAAAAAAAATACAGTTTCAAAATCAAATATGCTTGCTCAATGTGCTTGTTAAACAATATAGTAACTCTCTAATAGCTGTTATCAAATAATTGTTTATGTATATATATACATATATATATATATATATAAATATGTTATGTATACACATAGGTGTATTATGTATTATGATGGCTGAATTGAATGTGGTTCTGCTTTTGTGCTTGTTGATTCACTGTCATTGCTTACTGAGACACTTAATGGAACAAAGCCATCATTAAGGCACCGTTCCTTTCCTTTCCATATAAACAGCGAGTCCAAATGTCTGCCTTGCAAATGGTCTATTATTAGATGGACTGTTATTATGACATCCGAATACAATAATGGCCTGTAATAGCGAAGGATGATGATCGGGGATGATATTATGGTGTGTAGCCCACAAGTGGAGGATGGAGAAGTGGACAAACTATACAGCCAACACCAGACTAACCTTGTTTATTATTGTAAACAGGGTGACAGTCCCTAAAATTCTGACTACATTAATCCAAATCACAATATTTCAATAAACCTAATCAGGTCATTCTTCTGCTTGATCAGATTGTGGTTGTAACCTTATGAAAAAAATGTATTAAAAAAAATCCTTATGAGACAGGTAAAAGAGGTAATTGAGGTACTTTGTTGTTTAACTTGGAGGACATGTTGATTGGACTGATGTTGTATGTTGTTTGAGGTTGCCATGGTAGTCATCCCCAGGTCCACGGGCCAGGAGTGAGAGACTTATTACTAATTATACGATCCTTAACTTAACAACCCCATGTGATCATGGGAACTTTTGCTGTCGTCGTCATGTGACACAACATCAGTTTCTGTGGCTTTATTAGTTCGGCTAAAAACAAAATAACAAGATTTTTATCGAAGCAAAATTTAAGTTTGAATAGCGATAACTTTTTCTCCCCTTTGATGAATGCAACAGCCGTCTGTGTAAAGAGAAGGTTGGCAAATCTCATTAATTCTCATTAGAGCTTTTTCAAAGGTCAACCAGCACAGCTATGCAGACTGCCTATCAATGATGTCTCGGTGGACAAGAGAATATATCCTCAGTGTCAACAATCATTCATTTGATAGGGAACTGCTGGGTCAGGTGTTTGGTCCTTCTGCTCTTCTTCACTTCATATTCATACAGTTTCACCCCACCCCAGCTGCTTCCACAGGATTTGAAGGCATGGGTAATAAAAATGTGTGCGACGCTTGTAAAATCCTCACGGAGCATTAGAGAAATCCTTCTTGCTTGCCAAAGGAGCGCGCCATTATCCACTGCCATACCATATTTCCAAAGCTGAAGATTACCATTCACAGTCTGATTTACAGGAAGTCTACCGTGGAAGCTGGACAGTTTCTCGCACATTACAGCACAGAGCTCAGGCAGAAACTTTATGTAGGACAGATTGTCTGGAGCAAATCGCTGCTGTCATACAATGAGAAAACCCATTACACTCCTAAACATTTTTATTTTAATTTTTTTTCTTACTTGAATAAGAGACTTAAAGTTTAAAAAATATCTTTAGATTCATGTGAACATGTCTAAAGTAGAATATTTAAGCTACAAACACACTTTCAGTCTTTTCCTCACATTATATTCATTCATTCACATGTTCACACCTTATGAACAAGTCAGAGGAAGTTCACTCGTATTCTAACAGAGCTTAGCAGACGCTAACACTTCAACACTTTGTGAATGCTTGAAACGTTTGTCACTTATTGCAATTATCAGCTGTCGATGGGCAGTTAGACTTGGCCTTGTCAACCGACAGACTGACAGACACTTGATATTTGACTGGTTGCATCTGCTGCCCAGATTGATGGTAAACAGTGTTATTTAATTTACTGTTTCCTAATCTAATAGCACATTGAGACGTGTGGGATCCAAAGATGCAGTCAGTAAAGACCTTTCTCTGATAGAGCGGTCTTTACTCATCACAGTACAGCGTCAGATCACTGGTTCATTTCAATGTACTAGGATGTGTCATTGAGATATTGTAGACAACACCAGACACAACCAAACTTAATTGCTTTGCTCCAAAGTTAGAGTGCCAGTAGTAGAGCTTTGTTATTGTGCATTATGGCTCTGGCCACATAACTTTATGACTTTTTTTATAATGCTATTTACACCTGCCTTTGACAAGGTTACATCTACAGAGCTTTATTCAGCCATGCTCACAGCCATAATGCACCATAATGCGTGTTTTTTAAAGGATGGAGAAAATAAAACATCTGTGGAACCTACAACATACTAACATGGTGTGAACCCTACCCGATTTCACTGCGTGAATATGGGACCGGTTACCCTCCATAAAGAATCGTTTGCAGATGTTCCTCCCTACTGGGCGTAGACCTCAGGTTAATTTTAACCAATCAGCTCGCGCCAAAACCAGCCGACACTCTGCCACCAATGCGACTACCCACCGTGTCCACCAAATGATTTTGTCCTGAGCCGAGTGTATTTTTAATTATTTTTTAATGAGTTACAAGACTGTATTTGCAGTGACGGAAACTGAAGTTGGCACAGCCAGGCTGTAGCATATGGATCCGAGATAGCAATGTAAATGACAATTTTCCCCTTTTTCTTACTTAATTCAAAGTCAAAAATGATATTATAACGGGCGATTGAACGGTTCAGAGACGGTTCCTGTTGCACACCAAAGGAGCGCAGCACAGTGAAATGCACAAAGCATTCAGATTTATGTTGCTTGATCAACAAGAGCACCCGTGTTTCATGTGTATTTGAAACCAGTGGCACATGTGCATTGGAGATTTAAACATGAAACTTAAAACTCTAGCAGAAAGGTCACATAATTGTGTGTAGTGAGGAGCGACTATTGTGTTGTTGATGAGCTCGCGTGTTGTCGTGTCAGAGAATCCAAGTGTCGCGCCACAGTTCAGGTTGTTTGATATTGTGACCTTGGAGTCAGTCACAGACCGGCCTCTCTCTTGTGTCTGGATGCTCATGAGTTTTTCATATTGCATGTTCATTGCTGTACATAGATGTGCAGTGTCTTCCCATAAGCGCAGCAAGTGGTGTGTTAATTAGTGACAACATTTTCCCTGGGGTTTCAGCAGCAGAAAATGTTATGCTTATAACCATGTGCAATTATTGCATTTTAAATCTCGGAATATAAAAAAAGCCTTTTTTTTTTTTCTTTGACTTGTAATTTTTACCAACTGCCACAATTGTATTATATAAAAATCACAAAAAACACATTGCATATTCATATCTAAGAAAAGTATCTGCAAAATGGAGCATTTGTGAACCTACACACACACACACACACACACACACACACACACACACACACACACACACACACACACACACACACACACACACACAACCTTATTGAAATTCTCTACAGACTGCTGCTGATATCTCCCTCTCACACTCCCACGTCATAAAGTCAGTGCTGAATATCCCGCCGGTGTCTCAGCAGCGTCCCAGAAGCTCTGCAGCGCTAACGATAGGCAGCAAGTCTATTTTTAACGGAAACCACTTGCAGACCGCGGCAAGCTGAACAGATCAGATCGGCCGGGCAGGAAGTCAGTCGGAGAAAAACAAACAGTCCAGTCAATTTTCAAAATAAAACACTATCCCGATTGTAAAACACATCACTACATCCCCGTCTACCCCCGCAGTGTTTTCATTTGGCAAATAAATGCGTTCTCCTCAAGCTACAGACACAGTTTGGGAAATAATTACCCAATAAATAGGTGGATTGATGTTTTCATGAATAAAACACAGCAGGCTGTATTAACTTTGTCTGTAGGCTGCAGCACAAAGGAGGAAATGACACCAATAACCACAAAACGGACAAAAGAAAAAAACATTTTACAATCTTTACATGCTAGAAGCACAAAAATCAAGTAAACATGACCAAATCTGGAAGTAAGATAAATTGGGCAGACACATTTTTTGCTTCTGAAATGCTCCTGGTTATGAAGCGGTGCAGAGGATGGAACATTTTTAGTTGGAAAGTGTTCAGATTCTTAACTTACAACAAAACTGTCAGGAATTTCTGCCTCCTTGGATGTTGCGAATTCTTTATTTCATTAAATTTTGCCAGTGCATCAATATGACATGAAAGCAATCCTCCAGAGTTCCTAGGATAATCTCTTTACATCATGTTTTAGAGACACATTTCTAGGGAATGTAGTCGGCAGTATTCAGGGGAGAGTTACTTCTGTAACAGACACATCTTTTCAACAGTATTTTTTCTGTTTCTTTTTATTCTTTCATGAATTAAAACCTGGATGATTTTTTTTACTGAGAGTGTCTGTGAAAAAATAAAACTATTTTAACAGTTTATGATTTAAAAAATTATTATGCAAAACTGAAAGCTCACTTCTGACAGCTGTATCATTTCTCTGGTTAATGACATGAAAACGTCTGTGCTAAACTTGGTGTGATAATGGAGTGCTGATGCATATATACATAATGTTACTCCAGTGTGAGTAGGGAAAGGAAATGGCAGGGCTAGAAAGAGAGAAAGGGTGAAGGGAGAGGTTAGGGAAGTGTGAGCTGCAGGAAGAGAAGATGAAAGAGAGCATGGAGGGAAAGAGGAGGAGAGGTTTATGAACCTTCTGGTTTTGTGTCTGCCTGGCCTTCTATCACCGTTCTTTTTGCTGTATCTTTGAGTTTCTTCCTTTATACCATCCTGTAGTTTTTCCTGCTAGTACTCATTTCCTTTCTCTTTAATAGTCTTGTAAAAGTAAGAACAACTCAGCCTTATCTCAGAAATACAAGCAAATTACTATGAACTCTTATCACTGCAACATGGTGGTGGCGCATAATGTGTTTAATTATGTCGGAACCACCATGAATTAAATTACCTGCTAACACCATGTAACACTGTGTTGGGAGGTCCTTGTCTTTTTTTTTAAACTGTTACGTTTACTGTTCAAAAATAATTCTGTTTTAAGGTGTGTCAGAGTCGTGGTCAAGGTCAGGTTAGGTTGAGGCACAAAAACCACTGGATAAGGGAAAGACCATGATTTGGGTTAAAAAGTTCCCTTTAAACATGGTGTGCATTAAAGTTACAACTTCCTTAAAGTCACGCAACCTTCAAGGTCATGGCAACAATACATTTTGTTTAAATAAGTACATTTGTTTTTTAAACAGTCCAGACTCATGGCTGGAAACAAAAAGTGAACAGTGCTGTTTTGCACCGAAGTCCACTGTTGTATCTACACTTCCACCAGGGTGAGCGTTAATAATAATATAATATTCTAATAGTTCAGAGTGATTATTGACTAGTATTTTTGCTTGAAAAGCCTATCCCTAGTATGGACATCATATAAACTACATCACTTCTTCACCTCACATTCGGATGGCTACCACGACAAAGGATCTTAATCAACTGTCTATTAGGTTAGGTTAGGTTAGGTTAGGTTAGGTAGTTACTTTATTAATCCCCGAGGGGAAATTTGTTCGCTACAGCAACATACAGAAGCAATAAGATAATAATAGAATAATAGAAAGTAATAAAATAGCAGTAAAATAGCAGTAAAAATTATAAAATATAAAATGCACAGTATATACAGTACAGTAGATATCTATATATATTATATACAAACAACCAAGAACACAGTGTTATTGTTGTTGTGTTGTATCAGGAATGATCTCCTGTATCAGGAATGATCTCCTGTATCTGGAATGATCTCCTGTATCTGGAATGATCTCCTGTATCAGGAGTGATCTCCTGTATCAGGAATGATCTCCTGTATTAGGAATGATCTCCTGTATCTGGAATGATCTCCTGTATCTGGAATGATCTCCTGTATCAGGAGTGATCTCCTGTATCAGGAATGATCTCCTGTATTAGGAATGATCCCCTGTATCTGGAATGATCTCCTGTATCAGGAATGATCTCCAGTATTAGGAATGATCTCCTGTATCTGGAATGATCTCCTGTATCAGGAGTGATCTCCTGTATCAGGAATGATCTCCTGTATCTGGAATGATCTCCTGTATCAGGAGTGATCTCCTGTATCAGGAATGATCTCCTGTATTAGGAATGATCCCCTGTATCTGGAATGATCTCCTGTATCAGGAATGATCTCCTGTATTAGGAATGATCTCCTGTATCTGGAATGATCTCGTGTATCAGGAGTGATCTCCTGTATCAGGAATGATCTCCTGTATCTGGAATGATCTCCTGTATCAGGAATGATCTCCTGTATCAGGAATGATCTCCTGTATCAGGAATGATCTCCTGTATCTGGAATGATCTCCTCTATCAGGAATGATCTCCTGTATCTGGAATGATCTCCTGTATCAGGAATGATCTCATGTATCAGGAATGATCTCCTGTATCAGGAATGATCTCCTGTATCTGGAATGATCTCCTGTATCAGGAATGATCTCCTGTATCTGGAATGATCTCCTCTATCAGGAATGATCTCCTGTATCTGGAATGATCTCCTGTATCAGGAATGATCTCATGTATCAGGAATGATCTCCTGTATCAGGAATGATCTCCTGTATCTGGAATGATCTCCTCTATCAGGAATGATCTCCTGTATCTGGAATGATCTCCTGTATCAGGAATGATCTCCTGTATCTGGAATGATCTCCTGTATCAGGAATGATCTCATGTATCAGGAATGATCTCCTGTATCTGGAATGATCTCCTGTATCAGGAATGATCTCCTGTATCTGGAATGATCTCCTCTATCAGGAATGATCTCCTGTATCTGGAATGATCTCCTGTATCAGGAATGATCTCCTGTATCAGGAATGATCTCCTCTATCAGGAATGATCTCCTGTATCAGGAATGATCTCCTGTATCTGGAATGATCTCCTGTATCAGGAATGATCTCCTGTATCAGGAGTGATCTCCTGTATCAGGAATGATCTCCTGTATCAGGAATGATCTCCTGTATCTGTCCTTGTGACAGCAGCTGGAGGAGTCTTTTGGAGAATGTCCTCCTCTGTCCCTGCAGCAGGTGGTGGAGAGGGTGGTCAGGATTATCCAGTATGGATAATAGTTTCCTCAGCGTCCTCCTCTCCACCACCTTTTCCAGGCTGCCCAGTTTGTAGCCGATGATGGAGCCGGCCTTCTTAACCACCGTTAACACCGTTTCCATGGTACCAGCATGTAACTGAACACGTCACATGCCACCACCACGTAATGCAGGGTTAAGAGGTCACGGTCTTTTCACATAGAACTTCCTCAGGCTCGTACATCTCATGGAAACCGTTACGTTTTCAAAAATATTTCAACCATCAAACACATCAATCCTCTTAAAAACAGTGCTGACAGAAATGACACATTAAATTGACATGTAGTCGCTCTTATAATTTAAATATATTTCTACATCCATCACACCTTCACATTCATCAAATTAGAAACTCCTGAGGGAGAACAGGTAAACCTCTGTCACCTACAGTCTGCTGTAGATATATAGAGCTCTGTAATGCCTTCAGGAAAGGTTTGTGGATGACCATGGATCTGGCAAAGGGTTTAAAAATATCTACAAATTGTTTGAAATAAATCCTTCCTTTGTAGTAAAGATCATACAAGTGGTGTAGGTTTCAGCAGCTGCCAGTTTGTCAACAGTTGTCAGAGTCGGAAACTAGATTTGCGGTGGAAACTGTCAAGACGTGTGGCTACACGAGAACCAACATATCTGATTTCACATATTTATCATGCTTTAATTCACAAACATACGTCCTTTTGTTTTGTTGTTATGTGTTCACATTACTTGGTATTTGTGTGAACTGGAACACACAAAATTACGCACATATTATTGTACAGATTTGTAAATCTTATTTTTCACTTGTATATCATATTGCACATATTTCTCTGTGTATTTCCTTCTGTGTTTCTGCCTTGCTGCCTCTTCCTGGTACCCCGTCATGCTGCCATTGAATCGAGCTGATACTTTGCTGCCCTATTTCAGCCACGGTTGTGATGAAGAAATGATCGCAGGCTTTTTTCATGTGTCAGTCAAATGGTGAAAAGCTTCTGGCTTGAAGGATTCCCTCCTGATGGGAAATTAAAGACGCTGGCCATGTGCTGAGAGATGCCACGTCGTGCCCTGAAACTGTCACAGGTTTGATCCTTGTTCGACACTTCATCCTACCAGAGGGTCCTTGAGCAAAACACGCGGAACAGTCTAACATTTCTGGCTCCTCATCACATTTCTAACCCTCAAACTTTAGCAAACTGCCTTGACGGTTTGAAGCTGGCCCGCTGTTGTGTTTTTATTTCATGAATGAAACATGGTATTAAATTCTGTAGAAAAAAATGGTATTACTTTCTAAATGCTTTATAACTAATGTCTCCATTAACAGCTATCTGTAAATCATTTATAAGCTATTGAGAAGAGGGTATGGGTATTCAAATTATGAATAATCTGTCTGGTTGGGGTCTCTCTTTCTTCATAATGATACTTTGTCTTTTTAGTTCTTTAGTTCATCAGATCCCACAAATTGACCTTCTGGAAAAGTGCTGCAGAGAAACTGGAGCAAAATACAATCATTAGGGACTTAATTTACCATTTAGAAGCGAATAATTGAAGAGTATAAGATCATTTTATTTTACTGCCAGGGGAGGAAATGTGCTGTGAAATATGGATTAACCCATAATTAAGCCAACAATTGCAATATAAACCCTTTATACACACTTTTTTTTATATATATTTCAAATGAAAAATTTACGTTTTCATGCTGAACAAAAGTTGATGACCAATTGACATCAAATATTTGATTTTGATCCATGGTGTAAAAAAGGTAGTGGATAGTATAATAATGGTTGTCATCTTCACTCTTAACATGCTGAGAAGATTATGTCTGATGGTATTGTCATCATGGGAATGTCAGTTTTGCATCAATAGAGCAACGTTTTGGACAGAATGACAGTTTGACCTGATTGTGTCACTTGAACAAAAGTGAAAAGGTCAACCAAAGGTAGAATTGGGGAACAGAGTATCCCGGGCTCAACAAAAGACCTACAAATTCTATCCCTAGCCTCAACTATTTTCATGATGATCCATCCATCCAACAGCTGGACTAACCAATCAGCTGACAAGGCCAGTCTTCAAACCACACCACTAAATCTTTTCTAAAAAAAAACCTTGTTCTGATAGCTCGGCCCTGTATGTGTACTCTGAGACTCCATGTGGGGTCCCAACCTTAACCATGAGACACTCTGCTGTCCCTCCTCTTTGATTCGTAAGCCATTCTTAACAAGAGCATTAGTTAAATGTGAGAAAAGTAACATACTCTGATTTCTCATTTAAATACCATCAGGAGACACTGAACTCCATGTTCGGTCTGTACGATAATTGTGATGATTTTCTATTAGTGGACTGGATTCATGATGTGAGGAGATATTTGCACACCTGATAAACATATAATTTAAAGAAAAATAATATTAAGCCGGTTTTTGCCAGTTATTCACTATTCTCTCATCAGCCCAAAAAGGCTGAAAATTGGTGACAGTGTAGTACAACCAATCAGCAAATCACCCCTGAACAGTTTCATCCTGAGCTCCTTTTAAACTGCTCTGCCTTAAAATTACATCAGTCCTGTCACGCCTGCATTTATAATTTGTAGAGTGAATGATCAATCAGAGAAACTGAAAGACGTGGATCTACATAGAAAAAACAAATCAAAACAACTTAAAAACTTTGGAGCATTTTGACCCAAAACTAATTGCCTGCAGTTGTCATCTAGAAGTGAATGTAATTTCTAAGCTGTATGATTCATCAGAGTCCTCATACCTGATAGTAAAAATGTCAATTATAGGGTGAGATTATAAAGTGTGGGAAAACAAAGTTATGGCCCCTTACAGTGTGTCACCAAGAAAAGTGGGATTTTACCCTTTGAACCCAATGAGCAACCCGGAATCACAGTGAAGCGTGAAATAGATACACTGGTCCACTATAGCAGAATGTGAAACAGCCACGCTTTGGCCTGTCGAGGCGTGACAGTTACACGTTTTCCTGTAGCAGACTAAAATGATACCCACTGAATGCGTACAGCCAAGTGATTTACAGGAAAATGAAACTTATAGCTAAAACAACATGGTTGGGGTTAGGAAATGAAAAGAACTCAACAAAAACGTTGTCACTGTGAAGGAAACTGTTGTTTGGGCCTGACATACTTTGAGGCTCCTCTGATTCCCTGAATGTGGGGCAAAGGTCCCATAAAGGACACCCCGACCTCGTGAATAACTGTCCTCCTGTCTGTCTGTTAGGCAGTATCAAGCCAACGACTCAGTCTTGTCCTTATCGGAACCAATGTGCTCCTTATAGTCGAGCCTTTTGTGAGAGGTTTATCAACCGGGCACCGGCACATGTTGTGGCATCTCTCCTCCATCCAGCTGCTGCGTTGTCACCCACAACGTTCTCCTCGGCCTTCTTCACCTCATCTCCACGATTTCCGTCACAAACTGGCGTCATGAACAGGATCCCAATACAACAACGACTGCTAAGTGCAAAGATATTTCTATACTGCCTTACCATGTCATTGTTTGACGAGATACAAAAAAATCTGAATTGGATTGCACATTTTTACAGACCAAACAATCTGGAAAATCAAAATGGTAAAAGTTGCAAAAAAAAAATCCCTGGAAATCTAAAGGTGAAAAAGATAATAATAATAATAATATATAAGTAATTGGTCACATAACAGTCTTTTGAAGCTGGGAATTAAAGTATACTCTGAAAACGAAGTAGATTAAGTACAGTTGGTGTCAGTGGGAGCTTGGAGTTCATGGGAGGGGGGGGGGGGTGTCAGCTTTCTGAGTTGTGCTCTGACACATGCAAGACCCAACAGGGAGGTGCACTCTTTGGGGAGACGTCCTGCGTGTGTCCAGAGGGGTGGATGTCCTAAAACAGAAGGACATCTGTAAAATGTCTGGCTAGAGAGCCTAAAAAGAGAAACATGTTTGACTAGAGAGACGGAGAGTCTGGTCGAGCATAAAGAGAAACATTACCACAACTATGCAGAATACCTTTTGGTAATTTTGCATCAGTTAGTAATAATTGACAGTACTGACACCACGCTTAAAATTACATGGACTGTTTGACAAATAAGAGGAGACCTGGTGATTGCAGCTCTGTTTACAGGTACTGTGTGTGTGAATGTGTATTAGTCCTATTGTATATTAATCTCTGTGTTGACTACTCATGTATTCATGTATGGATGTGTTCATGTTTTGAAAACATGGGAGCAGATCAGTCAAAGTTAGAGGATAGAAGCACACCATTAACCACATGAAATGAAAATAACAATCCCATCAATAATTCGAGAACTAATTCAAAAGCAAGAAAAGTAAATGTCCCGTATGAAATGATGTTTTCTGCCCACTCACCAGCAGGAGCGTTAGGCAGACAGAGAAAGTGCTACGATGTGATCCTAGATTTGAATGGCATCGTCCTGCATGGCAGTCTGTGACCAATGCCACCAAGACCCCCTCCTACCTCTGATGGGAGTTTCATGCTTTCAAAACATGTAACTTTCACGTGGCGACAGGCCAGGCGTGGCTATGTCACGTTTTGCTGTAGTGGACCGGTGTGTCTTTTTCACGCTTTGCCGTTATACTGGGTTTCTATGAGGCCTTTAATTTGAAACAGTGATTATAAAAAACAACCAACTGTTTGGATACGGTTGTGCATTAAAAAAAGAGGTACTTTTGTTGAAAATGAAAAGCATGCCATGAAATGACTTCATTGCTGTGAAGATGTACATACATGCTGAATTTAGCAAGAGAGCAGATGTACAGTGGTGTGAAAAAGTGTTTGCCCCCTCCTGTTAAAACATAACGTAACTGTGGTTTATCACACCTGAGTTCAATTTCTCGAGCCACACCCAGGCCTGATTACTGACACACCTGTTCTCAATCTAGAAATCACTTCAATAGGACCTGCCTGACAAAGTGAAGGAGACCAGAAGATCCTCAAAAGATAGACATCATGCTGAGATCCAAAGAAATTCAGGAACAAATGAGAAAGAAAGTAATTGAGATCTATGAGTCTGGAAAAGGTTCTAAAGCCATTTCTAAAGCTTTGGGACTCCAGAGAACCACAGTGAGAACCATTATCCACAAATGGAGAAAACATGGAACAGTGGTGAACCTTCCCAGGAGCGGCCGGCCGACCAAAATTACCCCGAGAGCGCAGCGACGACTCATCCGAGGTCACAAAAGACCCCACAACAACATCCAAAGAACTGCAGGCCTCACTTGCCTCAGTTCAGGTCAGTGTTCATGACTCCACCAGAAGAAAGAGACTCGGCAGAAATGGCTGCATGGCAGAGTTCCAAGACCAAAACCACCGCTGAGCAAAAAGAACATTAAGGCTCGTCTCATTTTTGCCAGAAAACATCTTGATGATCCCCAAGACTTTTGGGAAAATACTCTGTGGACTGACGAGACCAAAGTTGAACTTTTTGGAAGGTGTGTGTCCCGTTACATCTGGTGTAAAAGTAACACCGCATTTCAGAAGAAGAACCTCATACCAACAGTAAAATATGGTGGTGGTAGTGTGATGGTCTGGGGCTGTTTTACTGCTTCAGGACCTGGAAGACTTGCTGTGATCAATGGAACCATGAATTCTACCGTCTACCAAAACATCCTGAAGGAGAACGTCCGGCCATCTGTTCGTGACCTCAAGCTGAAGCCAACTTGGGTTCTGCAGCAGGACAATGATCCAAAACACACCAGCAAGTCCACCTCTGAATGGATGAAGAAAAACAAAATGAAGACTTTGGAGTGGCCTCGTCAAAGTCCTGACCTGAATCCTATGAGATGCTGTGACATGACCTTAAAAAGGAGGTTGGTGCTGGAAAACCCTCCAATGTGTCTGAATTACAACAACTCTGTAAAGATGAGTCGGCCAACATTCCTCCACAGCTGGAAAAGACTCATTGCAAGTTATCGCAAACGCTTGATTGCAGTTGTTGCTGCTGAGGGTGGTCCAACCAGTTATTAGGTTTAGGGGGAAACACTTTTTCACACAGGGCCATGTGGGTTTGGATTGTTTTTCTCCCTTAATAATAAAAACCTTCATTTAAAAACTGCATTTTGTGATTACTTGTGTTATCTTTGACTAATATTTAAATTTGTTTGATGATCTGAAACATTTAAGTGTGACAGACATGCAAAAAAATAAGAAATCAGGAAGGAGGCAAACACTTTTTCACACCACTGTACATGTAGAAAGTGTTGTCATGAAAGCGGAGGTGTATAATTTGCTTCGACTAAAATCAAAGAGAGAAGAAAAATCATTTTACGTGAAGAATGCAGTACACAAGTTTTCTTTCTTTTGCTGCTTCCTCAGTAGAACAAAACATTCGACTGTCTGCTTCTCAGCTGCTCTCAACACATGCAAGTATTTTTGAGTGTGTATGTGTGCGTTTCCCAGACCAGGTGTGTAATTGGATCGCTGTCACAGTGGGAGTTACAATGTGATCAGATTCACTGCAGTTGGTTTTGTCAGCACACAAACACACAAGCCTTTATTGACACATGAACACGAATGCTGAGAAAATGTTCACAGCAAACTGAAATACTGTAATAGTGCTCCGTGTGTCTGTGTGTGTGTTTCATAGACAAACTGTCATTTGACAGTTAAGCCTGTGCAGGCAGCTCGCACAAACAGACACAAACAAACAATAGGTGTAGTCACGACGGAGCTGACAAGGTCAGTGACAAGTGACAAGTCAAATCTCTCTCTCTCTGCCTTTCCCTCCTCTTCCTCCTCCTCCTCCTCCTCCTCTCTGTTGGATTCCCTCCTGTCTGATAAAATCGGACTCTGCTGAGTGTGAGTAGACTCCACTGTGGCTTTCACGAGAGGTACAGAAGAAGAGAAAGGTATTTTGACCTTGAAAAACACAACAAAAAAAGTGGAAATAGGTCTTTTCAGCTTCTGGCTGAATTAAATTGTTCCCCGCTGACTGAAACCAGAAAAGTCTGTCTGTTCTGACCCAACTCTGTGTTTGGTATAGAATCTAGGTGCTGATGTCCCGTTACCGCTGCACTTCAAGATCTCAGGCGGGTGGATGACTCACAGTTTTCCTGAGGAGAAAGCACCACTGATGTTGCTTTTTCTGTCGTACAATTATGTAACTTGTCATTTGATTTGTGGAAAATCCACAAATTATGTGATGATAAAAATTCTAATTGTGGTTCCAGTTGAATTATTGTAGCTCTATCCCTGGCTGAATTAACCTGGAGCTCCCGGGCAAAGGTTTTATGTGGCCCGACCTACCAATTGCTACGAAGATCCCATTTAGTCCTACAACCTGTTGCGAGCTCCATTTCCCTCCGTAAACACGGGCCTGGTACCCTGCGTAGGGAATTGTTTGCAGTCCTTCCATCCTACTGGGCGAAGACCTCGGGTTTATTTAACCAATCAGCATGCGCTGAAACCGGCTGATACTCTGCCACCGCTTTAACGGACACCAGCAGCTTGACGAGGTGCAGTGTTTAAAACATTGACAATTAGCCAGATCCTCAAATGTGAAGTCATGGCTGGAAGTAAAACCAATTGTTACCCAGCCTTTCCTCCCGTACGTTGACCATTAGCTTTGATTAGCGACAAGAAAAATGAGATGATGGATTGTAGAAGCATGTCTAGACTTCTCTTCATGGAGATTGTGCCTGGAACTACTGCTCCTTCCTTGTGGTATCGATGCATCTCCAACTGGGAAGGTGGCATACTCTGGAAAGACTGTATGTTGGATCTTGGCTGGAGATAGCTTTGCTTCCCAGGCAGAATGTGATAAAGTGGTTTGGAAGAAGGACTTCTCTCTTACTGTGATTGGTTTGGTGCACATTGTGGTGAAAACACTGTAAAAGTGGAACAGAAGAGAGATGACGGTGTTCCTACATCACGGTTCAAGCTTAATATTTAGGAAGGCGGTTTGAGTACAACTGTTGTTCCTTTTGAAATGTGTTCTGGGGTTCTGACTGGGATTCGTTCCTCCTGACAGCTTCCAGGCACATAAACTTGAAAGAGACTTTTGTGCCGACCCAGAGCACATGGGAGTGATTTTACATCCCATCTGGTCTGGGAGAGACTGGGGACTCCCGGGAGAAGCTGGAGGACATGAGCCAGAAAAGGGACTTCAGCTACAGTTTTGATCCTTTGTCTGTGACTGTGACTCAGACCCAGAGAAGAAGTTTGCCCATTCACATTAGTTTTAAGATTTTCTTTGCTAACAGGATTTGTTTAACAGCACCAATTCAATTTGGTGAATGGACTAACCGTTAGCCAAGAAGCAGTTGGATTTTGGTGGTAGCCCTGATCTGGAAACAACAAAAATAATTCACCTAAAATTTGATGTGTGGCGATGGATGAGTTTTTTTTTGTTGTTGATATTTTGGCTAAGCAGCAGTTCATGTTTTTCAATATTTAAGTTCATAATAGAGTATTTCATATGGATAATTTATTATGATGTCAAGGATGAATTACATTCTGTAAACGGAAATTCTGAAAATGAATCGGATACAGAGAAACAATTTAATAGCAATAGCTCACTGGTGTTTATACTGTTAAAGAAGCTTCCCTATTAAACTGATAGATGCAGTAGTCTGAACACTGTTGGCTGTGTGTGTGTGTGTGTGTGTGTGTGTGTGTGTGTGTGTGTGTGTGTGTGTGTGTGTGTGTGTGTGTGTGTGTGAGTGTGTGTGTGTGTGAATGTATCATAAACGGAGAGCGAGCAGCGTCTGGTTACTTGGCATCGTAAATGTTGTAATTATAAAAGCAATTTCCCTCCGAGTCAGAGGGGGAGAGAAAGATAGTGGCACCAGAGGTGGAGGGGTGAGAGACTGGAGAGGAAGAGGTGTGTGTAGCGGGAAATAGTGAAATATACATTTTATTTTTTGAGTATCTTCCTGTAAGTTGAGTCCTGAAATATTATGTAAAATGTACTTATTTGCGTATTTTCCATTAACGTGTCTATTGCTACTCTATGTTGTGCGAAGTTAGTTTTCACTCCAGCTCCATTGTAGAGATTCACAAAAATGAGAAGTCACATCACGCGGTGTGCAAATAATGTGTATGATAGTGATTAGCATGAGCTCCCTGCAGGTTTAAAAAAAAATCATTATTTTAACATGAATCATTTTAAACTTTTGCTTTCATGTCTGACCAAAATTAAACACAGACATTAGGCGATTGAAATGAGCATTTTTCGAATTGCTTTGGGGACAACTTTCCAACTGACCTAATTGCCCTTCATCAGGTCCGATTCATGCACACATGCATTTGTTAACATGTGCAGTTGTGGATTGTTTTCCATTCACTGTGTTGATGCTGGAGAGGTCACAGCAAACAAGATGTCCGGCAGATAAAATGACTTCTTGTAGCACCTTCTACTTACTATACTGAGAGCGACCTGTCTTGGTCTTTATTCTTCCAGTTGATTTTGGGATGGTAAAACACCTCCAGGACAGCAAAGCTATTTAAAATAATCAATAATAATAATCAAAACCAGAGTCATTTGTTTTCGTTCCACAGCTGGGATCACTCTCATCCATTGCCACCCAGTATCACAGCACAGTGTGTAATAGACACGCCTTTTCACTATTGTAAAATGTGTTAGTGTCACATACACAAAGGCAGGTGTAGCTACAGCATGTTTCGTGTTGTGTATATGGGCACACATCGCTTCATCAACTTGCATGATGTCACCTGTCCAGTTGGTTTGAGCTCCTCTTCTGCTGCCGTGTGTTTCAGGCTCTTTTGTGCAACTTATTGCTTCTCTGAATCTTTTCAGTGGAGAAGCAGAGTACAAGATTAGCGTGACCCAGACGAACACAGCCATTGGTTTTACAATTTGATCCTCCTCAGTAATTACTAGGAAAATGTTTTAATTTGGTTGTTACATTTAATTAACTTTATTTTATCTTTAATTATTTGATAGGACTGTGTTGATGATAAAACAAACCAAACAGCAAATCTAAAGGAAGAGACACAAAGACAAAACACAAATTGGGGCTAAAAAAACAGAGATACTGTTATGAGAAGGAAACGTAACACATTATGGTATATCATGGTAGCTGGCGTATGACCCACTGATTTACATTTCTGATGTCACACAATTCACTGAGAAATGAATCTAAATAATAATTGATCAAATATGACATACTCTTTGCTAAAGAAGGTGTATAAGACCAGGTGGGATGTCAGAATGTCAGAATCCTCTCAGCCCCGTGTAAAGTAGAGGTGTGACAGATTTGAGTTATACCCGGATAGTTTTTGTAAAGCTGGTGCAAAATTGAATTGAATGACCCTATACCTTAAATTTAGTGCAAGAGCAAATCTCTACACTCCACAGTCATTCAGCCTCACTCCCTCATCTCTCTCCCATTGCATCCTAGATCTGTCACGCTTAGACTCGGTGGATCTTTGCTCACTGGATGGGAAACTGTGACTTTTGCACTTTTGCAGTCCCTAACTGCAACCAGCACCTGCTTTCATTTAGAAATATACAATGATTTTGTTTGTCCCCATCTTCTAAACAGCAGCACAACCCACTTTGTCACCCAGTAACTATGAATAAGATATGATTTGAAGAGGCAGGTGTGTATTGTTAAACCCTGTTAGTCAAAATCTGTGAGCGCTTGTTCACATTCTGAAGTGCACAGAATCTGACAGAACAGCTGGAGGACGCAGTGGATTTAAAACTGAGCCCTCCGAATGGGGATTTTGTGTCTAAACCTTGTTCTGAGTTTACAAATCTGTCCTTGAATGCGCGCAAATCTTGACTTGCAGATTAATTCGTTTTCTCATTAACAAAGTCCCATGAATCTCCAACCTCTAACGAGAATGTGGAAAGAAGCAGTAACTCGCTGTGTTTCCACATCGCCAGTGTGTCTGCTGCAGTGTTGTACTACCAACCCTGTCTTTCTACATTGATCGTCTCTTGGATAATGGCCATCAGCAATCAAACATTTGATCATTTTTTTTAATAATAATTTATTTTGGATTTTTGACAGGAAAGGGGTTAAGCATGTAAAATAATAGGAAGGGCTCTGAAATCCAGTTCTGCAGGTTCTCCAAGAATGGGCTTACATAGAAATATTTCATTTACAATATCAGCCTTGGTTTACACGTATACGCACCAAACTTTCCTTTGGGACAGAAGCAAGACTAAAATAGAAGGGGGAGGGAGGGTGGGGATAACTAGATCTTCGGTAACACGGTGAAATAAGTGCAGTCGGCACAAGCAGGAATAACATCTATTTATAGCCTGTCTATATTTGCCAATTTATAAATACACTCTGGTAAAGACATGGTTTGCTAGAGCAGTATCATAGTTATGTCTTTTGGGTGGCATTACATGATTAAAGAAGAAGAGGGAGGAAGTGGACAACTGGGCTTCGGTAGAAAAAAAAGGAAGAAAGAAAGAAAACCTTACTGTTTGCATGAACAAACTTTATAAATGCTATGGATTAGGTAGGTCATATGTCTCTTTGCACTTTTCTTTCTTCACAATAAGTAAGGTGTCATTCATCGTTGATGGGAGGTCTAACAGGTGAAGAGTAACCAAGCAGTCACATGATTTTTGTTTACCCTCGTTCAGAGCGAGACACAGACACAAATACAAAGAGAGTGAGAGAGAGAGCAGTGTTTAAATACTGCCCTTCACCTGTTGAAATATTGACATTATAGCCTACATTTGGATTCTGTTATTATACCCACAGTTTCCACATATATTTTCAAAAATGATAACAAAAAAATTATGTTTACACTTTTTTCCTGTCAGATACATTCAGATATGGCCAAAACATAAAACATATAGTGAAGGTGTGATTTTCATGTACTGTTGTTGGTATGATGTAAAGACCACTAAAACTCTGGATGATGCACCGCCACAGCGAGGCGAGAGCTGCGTCTCCAACAGACTCCAACCCGTCGGCGTGAAAATAAAAACAAAGGCGTTCTACGACCGTCACGCAACACAGCTTCACTGAGCTGTTGATGTCGCGAGGAAACTTGATTGTCATATGGCACAGCACAGACAAGCAGCCAGACTGAACAACCGTGTATGACAGAGAGGGGGTGTGTGTGTGTGTGTGTGTGTGTGTGTGTGTGTGTGTGTGTGTGTGTGTGTGTGTGTGTGTGTGTGTGTGTGTGACCGATGCATGAGGAAAAATGCTTTTTTTCCAGTGATTTCTCTTTTCAGGACGTCACAAACCCCACATTTTATTATGAAAGGAAGCATTTCTTTTAGAACATACACACATACACAACATCAAAAACACAACATCCCACAAGCTCACAGATACACACACATTTTAAGCTCACATACAGGCACACGCCTACATGCAGAGAACACGCGCACAATGTCGTACACACCTACACATTACATGCCAGCTACCGGAGCTGAACAATGTGCTATTTAAGCTGTCAAGACATCACTCACAGCAGCCGGTCAATTATTTGTGCCCACAGAGTGATGTAAAAGGCCCCCGCATCCCCGTCCACACTCCTCACATCTTACTTTTGGATGTTTAATGTGCCTGTGTTTTAATTAAACTGTCAGGATTTTAACAGCCCTCAAAGACCAACATTCCTTGAAAATTATTTTTCACATACGTGGCTATAAAAAAAGTTCAGTTTGAGCAAGTATAGATGAAAAAATATAGAGTGGTACATTTTAGACATTTGATGTCATGTTTAAGAATAAGAATAAGATAAGACTTTATTAATCCCACTGGGGAAATTTAGTTGTCACAACAGCTTAAAAATACGGGTATGAACAGATAAGAAAAAATGACGAATATGACTACAATAAAAAAAGAAAGAGAAAGAATTTAAAAAGGACAAAAATGTATAAATACACACATACAAGCAAGCTATATACACAACACACATATGACCTTTAAAAGGAGGTAGAGAGCTTTTATATTTTGAAGGTGAGAGAGCGTCTCTATGCAATAATAAAACTCAGGGTGGTAGAGTTTGCAACGTGTAGTCTTTTTAATTTAACCTTGCAATGCAGAACCTTTGTTTCCCTCCTACCAGAGAGGATAATTACAGAAATACTATCAACACATGCTTTTATCACAGGCTTCCCTGTAGTGTACTCCGTCTACTACTGCAGCTGTAAAATGGCAGATACATTGTTGTGGACCATTGTAACCCCCGCAAAATGAGCTTTGAACGTTTCAAAAGTCTGGAAGAGCCATAAAATGTAATTATTTTATCCCCATTGAAGTTAGCACAGGGCTAAACCGGAAGTTGGCCAGCTCAGCAGGTGGTTCATTCACCCAGCCAACGTAGGAATCCACCAGACAACAGATGTTAAAACTCCAAATACTGTGAAATACAGGGAGATTTACATGGCGGTGATTCAATCCCCATTGAATGTAAGAGATGTTTATGTACACGTAACACTACTACACGGTTAAAATATTAAATTTGTTCTTGATGTGAAATTTTAAACTAGATTACGACCCTACAGGTATGCCAGTCGTTGCCCACCAATCAATAAAAGGCAACCACAAAAGTTAATTCAACAAGGATTATTAAGGAGTTTTAAACAGTTTAATGGTGCTTAAAATTAAATTACACTGTAATAAAAATGTATATAAAATGAGTCTATAATGTATTTTCTGTCCCAGCCTGCAATACACAACTCAACATTGTAAGGAGGTGTACGACAGCTGCAGAAGACAGCATGCATGCATTATTGATTAAGTAGCAAATAAGGAAAAATGGGAGTGAATTTTTGCAATTTTAGATTGACATTTTTTTTTGTGGTAACAAAAAACACAGGAATAGGAGAACCAGTTTATCTGAGGTTATGAATTAGGCCTCATTTTTAGGGGCACTGAGATAGAGTAGCTCTTACAGCACAGTGCAGACACCATGTTTTGTGTTTGGACACACAGACACAAGCCTGATCCTCAGGCACAGATAACAGAGGTTTTATCCTCTCACCACTCCCCTGGCTCTTCTCTTCGCTCATTACACTTCTTTCCTCACTTCATCATCAGCTCACCTTTTTCTTCTGTCCTCACACTTACTCTTCTTACATTCCCCATGTCCTCACCTTACAGCTCCTCTTTCCTCCATGTTCTTAAACACTACTGGGGGAGCCAACTTCCAGGGACAAAACTTTTCATGACATTTTAACTCATGTATCCTACGGAGCCTGCTCAGTTTTAATTAGGCGGGGACTCCAACAAACATATGGAGGCGCAAAGCAATTTACACCACACTGACAGTCTGCTCAGGAAGCCACATGGTGCAATGCCACACAAACTGGGCTCTTTAAAATGAGGAGACACAAAGAGGAAGAAACCTGGACGGTTTTGGAAAAGCAAGCGGGATAAAGAAGAAAACAAAAACTGTAGTTGTGGTAGTGAACCCTTTCAGGGAGATTCACAGACATCGTCCCCTGAAACAGATATACAATCTTAACACCTAATTAAAACATTCTGGTGTGATAGAATAGAAAGAGGTTATTTTCTTTAATTAGTTGTTTTGAAAACTAAACCTGCTGCAAGAACTGTAAAAGTTCACAAGATGAGAGTGGCATCAACCCTGCCTCACGCTCAACGTGTAAAGCAGATGTGTACAAATTGTGGACGATATGTTCACTGTTCTGATCTGAAGCTGTTAGCCTCGCGTCCGTGATGCACGTCAGACGGCCTGATGAGATGTTCAGGCTGCACGCAAATCCAATTTGTTTCTTAAATAGGATTTTCAGGACAGACTGTCCGCACTGTTTTTTACAAGTGAGCAGATTGGATTTGGTATGTCCAGACACCCCCAACATATTTGCATGGGTTGCTGTGGCAACGACGTATGCTATGCTACGCTGCTGGTGTCGTGGCTTTCCAAAAGGGAAGCAAAGTGCGAAGTTTCAGGATCTGTCCACGGATGTTATTGTTGTTGTCCTCCAGAGTGCCAAAATGTACACGCTCTGATGTCACTCTGCTAGTGGGAGCATAGATTCTGCTCACTCTAAAACATAACGCCAAGTCATCATAAGCACAAGTAATCTTAGGGCATTTTGGGGAAAGCCAACAATCCAACAATGCATAGCTATCGGGGGAGAAAGAAAGCTCTGACAGAACTAGACTCGGAGGTGGGCGGCCATCTGCCTTGAATGGTTGGGGTGAGAGACAGCAGAGAGGAACAACCAACACTCAACACTGGGCTGGTTCATTGGGCCCGTGGCCACAGATCAGAAACATGCATAGCTGCCTAGAGAGACTTAGAGAGACAGGAAAAAGCACAAACTATGAGAGGGAGAAGTTTATGAAATGTAAAAGTGGCACCAAATACATGAGAAGTGAAAGAGCAAGTAGATAAGAGGTGCTCAGTGCATCATGGGATGTAACCCAGCAGCCTTGGCCTACAGCAGCATTACCATGGAGTCAGCATTTCAGCTCGAAC
>NW_027185424.1:336718-476718 GCF_022577435.1 Embiotoca jacksoni | reverse complement strand
ACTTCTTTAATCTTTATAGTTTACACACAGTACAGAACACCTTCAGGATTAGTATGCCTGCTACACCCTGCTACTGTGTAAAAGTTAGAGCCAAAAAGCACACTGGAATAAATAACTAGTACACTGGATTTTTGCTTTTTATTTTTAATGAACATTTTCCAGCCTTAATGAGAGCTGAATTTGATAAGGTAGGAGTAATTGAAAAACAGACAGAAGAGTGTAATTTTAACACATTGAAACTGGTAACAGAAAATAGTGCCTGCAAATGTATCATAGTTCATTAAACATAGTATGCATGATTCTGCTATTTTTATTGTGAGCAGAAACAAAATCTGAAAATGAAGTCTGAAACTGTTTTTTGATTACATTTTATGCATAATATTCATCTACGAAAGTAAAAGTAAAAAAAAAAAAAAAAAAAAAAAACAATGAACAATGAAGTTAAAAACCAAACATCCATCTATATATATATATACATATATATATATATATATATATATATATATATATATATATATATATATATATATATTTACAACATCCAGTATACTATAGTCTATCTGCAATACAGAAAGGAGCAACAGTGTATACTGTACTATAAATGTTAAAACTTATAAATGTAGAAATATTTGTATGGATAAAATTAATATTGGAATATTGTATAATATATATATGTGCACAAAAATATTCATACTCATATGTTAATGTTAAGAAGTATGTATATACAGAGCACACATCAAAAACCTGAAAGAATCCTGTAGCATGAACTAGAACATGATAATGCAAATAATAAAGCGTCATTCAGAGATTCATCTCAGTGGTTTGAATGTATCCTTTATTTGCCTTATTGATAATTCTGCTCACTTTTTTATTTCCAGTAGTAATTTTTAAGTTTAAAGTTTAAAACATAATTTTGGAGTCATTGGAGAAATGGGGGAAATATAAAGAGAAGCTAAGAAGTTTTGATCCCTCCAAAAGCATATGTAGCCCTAACTAACCCTTTAAGATATGGATGCATTTCTTGTAGAAATATCATACTTTGCAAAATATGGCGCTTAATGTCTAATCCTCCAGAAGAGGATTAGTTTAAATATTGTTTGCAATCCTGTTTGCAGACTAAATGACTGCTCTCTTTCTTTGCAGGTTAAAGGTCAGTGAAGGCACCACTGGCACCAGTGAACGGAGATGATGTCCATGCAAAGTAAGTGTTCTGTCACCAGAACAGCCAGTTTGGATTTTCCACTCTATACATTTAAAGCACATATATTATGGGTATTGGTTACAGCACTAAAAATGACAGAACTAATACTCGCAGTATCAGCACAGGTAGTACACGAGCACAATAAAAATGGTATTTATTTTTTTTCTGCTAGAACCAGCACCACTAACATCATAGTTATATAAGTGACATTTAGTACTATTAGCTGCAGTATAGGAACAGCAGTTACTGTACAAGCAGTAGTGGTAGTTGTAGAGTTAGTAATAACAGTGGTAGTTGTAGAGTTAGTGGTAGCAATGGTAGTTGTATAATTAGTAGTAGCAATGGTAGTTGTGGAGTTAGTAATAGCAATGGTAGTTGTAGAGTTAGTAATAACAGTGGTAGTTGTAGAGTTAGTAGTAGTAGAGTTAGTAGTAGGAGTGGTAGTTGTAGAGTTAGCAGTGGTAGTTGTGGAGTTAGTAATAGCAATGGTAGTTGTAGAGTTAGTAATAACAGTGGTAGTTGTAGAGTTAGTAGTAGTAGAGTTAGTAGTAGGAGTGGTAGTTGTGGAGTTAGTAATAGCAGTGGTAGTTGTAGAGTTAGCAGTGGTAGTTGTAGAGTTAGTAATATCAGTGGTAGTTGTAGAGTTAGTAATAACATTGGTAGTTGTAGAGTTAGTAGTAGTAGAGTTAGCAGTAGCAATGGTAGTTGTAGAGTTAGTAGTAGTAGAGTTAGCAGTAGCAATGGTAGTTGCATAGCTAGTAATAGCAGTGGTAGTTGTAGAGTTAGCAGTGGTAGTTGTAGAGTCAGTAATATCAGTGTAGTTATAGAGTTAATAATAACATTGGTAGTTGTAGAGTTAGTAATAACATTGGTAGTTGTAGAGTTAATAGTAGTAGAGTTAGTCATAGCAGTGGTAGTTGTAGAGTTATCAGTATCAAGTGTAGTTGTAGAGTTAGTAGTAGTAGAGTTAGCAGTAGCAATGGTAGTTGCATAGTTAGTAATAGCAGTGGTAGTTGTAGAATTAGTAGTAGCAATGGTAGTTGTATAATTAGTAGTAGCAATGGTAGTTGTAGAGTTAGCAGTGGTAGTTGTATAGTTAGTAATATCAGTGGTAGTTGTAGAGTTAGTAGTAGCAGTGGTAGTTGTATAGTTAGTAATAGCAGTGGTAGTTGTCGAGTTAGTAGCAGCAATGGTAGTTGTAGAGTTAGCAATATCAGTGGTAGTTGTAGAGTTAGTGGTAGCAATGGTAGTTGTAGAGTTAGTAGTAGCAGTGGTAGTTATAGAGTTAGCAATATCAGTGGTAGTTGTAGAGTTAGTGGTAGCAATGGTAGTTGTAGAGTTAGTAGTAGCAGTGGTAGTTGTATAGTTAGTAATAGCAGTGGTAGTTGTAGAATTAGTAGTAGCAGTGGTAGTTGTAGAGTTAGTAATATCAGTGGTAGTTGTCGAGTTAGTAGCAGCAATGGTAGTTGTAGAGTTAGTAGTAGCAGTGGTAGTTATAGAGTTAGCAATATCAGTGGTAGTTGTAGAGTTAGTGGTAGCAATGGTAGTTGTAGAGTTAGTAGTAGCAGTGGTAGTTGTATAGTTAGTAATAGCAGTGGTAGTTGTAGAATTAGTAGTAGCAATGGTAGTTATAGAGTTAGTAATATCAGTGGTAGTTGTAGAGTTAGTAATAGCAGTGGTAGTTGTAGAATTAGTAGTAGCAGTGGTAGTTGTAGAATTAGTAGTAGCAACGGTAGTTATAGAGTTAGTAATATCAGTGGTAGTTGTAGAGTTAGTAATAGCAGTGGTAGTTGTAGAATTAGTAGTGGTAGTTGTAGAGTTAGTAGTAGCAATGGTAGTTGTAGAGTTAGCAGTGGTAGTTGTAGAGTTAGTAATACCAATTGTAGAATTAGTAGTAGCAATGGTAGTTATACCATGGCGGAGCATCTGTTAACAGAACCAGGATCAGAGGAGGGCGGAGCATCTGTTAACAGAACCAGGATCAGAGGAGGGCGGAGCATCTGTTAACAGAACCAGGATCAGAGGAGGGCGGAGCATCTGCCTCGACCGGTTGGGGTGGGTTGAGAGCAGAGAGAGAAAAGGACAGCATAGAGATCCAAAACTTGAACTGTTGGTGGGCCGACAATCACAGAGCAGAGACATGCAGCTCCATGACGGGACATCTGCAAAAGAAAGAACAGAAACTACGGAGAAACAGAAACAGGAGACTGAAACCTTGCCTTCCATAAATTATCACAGGGACTGTGTGATCGCTGATCTGTAAGATGGGTAAATTTAGAGCACTGGTGAGCAGTACTGCTGTGTTTTACTGAGACACGAACGTACCAGACTGTTGGGTTGAGCAGTGGAGCGTGCAGACAGAGGACAACAGAGCTGTAATAAGAAAAGAGAAGGTCGTACCATCTTTATTAACTTGAAATGGTTTTACCCTTAATATATAAAGGTGATAGAGAGCAACTTTACCCCAGACATAGAGATGCAGGCCGTGAGGTTGGAGCCATACTATCTGTCTTCGGAGTTCTTTCACACCACAGTTGTTGTTTACATCCCATCGTCTGCGGTGGCGTCGCACTCTTGTGGCGCCACTCTGCTGTCGCAGGATTACAGATCCAACTCCATAGTTCTTTCATGACAATCAGCGGACACTTCAACCTGTCCTCCTCTCCAAAATCCTGACTCACCTCACTGTGTATATCACATACTGTATATGCCATTGTGATGGAGGCATAAATTCACTAGTCACAGAATTAGTAGAGCAAAGTAGTCATTTTAGCAGCAACACAAGCAGCAGTAGCAGCATAACTGTCATCAGCAGCATTAGTATTGGTAGTAGTATCTAATACTAAGAGGTGTGTTATTCCTTGCAGTGAGTGAGGCGGATAGCGTGGTGAAGGTGGCAGAGTGGCAACAGACCTACTATGCCTCAGACTCTGGCATCCAATCAGGAGCCACCACGGTGCGGGATGACGAGAGCAGCACAGAGTACAGTGGCAGTAAGAAATACACAGGCATCACTGCAACCAGCACCACCCCTGCTCCAGCTACATCCAACGCAGGGGGAGGAGGAGACACAGCAGCCGCTGGGTTAGAGAGCCCCACAGGTGAGACCTGCTGCCAAACTTCATTTGGGTTCAGAAGTACGTGTTGTGGTTTCTTTGGTATATTCTCTACTTCTATCCTTGTTTCTCTCACAAATACTCGGTTTCATCATCTCATTCTTTGTCCCTCGCTGTATTTATCAGATGCGCAAACTTCATTGTCATACATTTCTGTCATACTATGATTCTTCTTCTTGCTAAAATAAATGAAATGATGTAACACAATGTAATATATCGGTCCCTTTGTTGGTTCAATATTTGCTTGTTTGTTTTCCTGGTGATCTATCGGACACACAAGTATACCAGACACCACTGAATGGATTTTGATTCAACTTACTTAATACTCATGTGAAAAATAAAAACAACAACAACAAAAAGCCCTTTGATCGCCATAACTTTAACAATGTGCAAACAATTATGAAACCATTAAACACTAAGACAGCAAAGCTGGTTGTGAGTCGCTGCAGGAAACAGACCTTGCTTTCCATTTCCTGCCATTCATCTGTCTTCACTATGAAATCAACTTCCATGGTGCAAGATAATCCATCAGAGTAAGTATGAGCAAAGTTTGTGTTTTATCCTCATTTCACTTTGTTACGCTCTGCTTCCCGCCAATCATCTGACACCCAGGGGAAGAAATAAAAGCCTCCACCAGGAAATAATCCCTCGCAAACATGCTGCCGTAGAAACTTTCCTATCACACCTATGCTGTTGGTTGAGACAGCCAGCCGTTTCAAGCTCCGTTTGACACTGTAATGTTTGTACTTTTAATGGAAATTAACTTTCGGTTATGCACATTCGGTATGCTTAGTAAAATGTCGAAAATAAATAAGTGGGTTGTAAAACTTAGCTATAAATAAAGGTGGCACTTTTTACCCAGGAAACTCCTACAGTTCTCACCTAGACACAATGGAATTAAAGTATAGTCTAATAATGTTGTGTATTTTCTCAAAAACAATGAATGTGTCCTGTATAAGAACCTATACGGTACATCCCTTGCTTTAGTTGTACAATTCTTACCCCAATCTCAAACTGGACTCTTCAAGACCACCCAATGGGAGACTCTAATAGCCAGCCAGGCGTCCAGCCAGGCGTCCAGCCAGGCGTCCAGCCAGGCGTCCAGCCAGGCGTCCAGCCAGGCGTCCAGCCAGGCGTCCAGCCAGGCGTCCAGCCAGGCGTCCAGCCAGGCGTCCAGCCAGAAGTCCAGTAGACCCGTCTGTCTACAGTGACTACAGACCAATTACCAAACTACCATTTACTTCCAAGGTCTTAGAAAGGGCTCCTTACAGCTTTTAGTAACGGTCTCAGATTACAGAATTTTTACCACAGAAACTACCACCAACTCTTGCTGAATGCAGATGCTGGGGACACTGAGGATCATGGTATCCTAGGTAACAGACTTGTATTAGTGTAGCTGATAAAGCATTGCAATTGCTTGCAGCATGTTTGCTAGATCACATTTGTATTTGTTTCGGTGGGAGATGGTGATGGTCACACAGTTGTATCTCTCTAAAAGCCCAATGAGACCTCTCTTGTCTGAGTAACTGGTTAACAGATGTGAAGGACTGGATGTCTTCAAGTTTTCTGGAGTTCAACTGTGACTGAACTGAGATTCTTGTTATTGGTCTAGAAAGTCTGCATGCACAGATGAAGCCATATCTCAGTGCAACAAACATCAAGCCTATGAAAAGATTCTCAACTTTGAATACCCCATTAACAAGCATGTTTTAAATAACTTCTTAAACCGTAAAACTGCACTACACAGTACATTTGTTTATGTACAAGTCTGTTGTTGAGTGTATCCAGTTCTCCAACATCTGTTGTAAATGTAGATGAGCCCAAATAACTTGTTTTAACACTAAACTGACATAAAACCTTCAGCCTAATAGGGCCACAGGTTAAAGAATTTGTTTTCTGCTTGTAAAAATTAATGTATGCATTATACAAGGGAATGTATAATGGTCGATCAGCAGCCAAAGTATCAGAATGTGTTGAGTGCAGGTTTTGCTCTTGTTCTCAGGAGGGCTTATATCACAATGTAAGTCTCTTATGACTCACATACTCTCACCTATAATATACCTGCAGTTATTACATTAATGGAAGCTTTAACCAGCATTTTTCTATCTATTTGAAGTATCACGTAGAAAAAAGGAACTGTTTGATTTTCTTAATCGGCTTATTCGCACCATTATGTTCCCCCTGAGGTCCGAGGATTAGAGTCATGATGCCAAAACATATCAATGACGAAGATCAGAATCAGGATATTCCACAATTGTGAAAATACAGTTGTTGTCAAGAGCTCAGCCAACAATAAGCAACTCAGCCCTCTCTTAGTTTTGTGTCGGTCAGTTGTGCTTTGCCATAAAAGTTAGACACAAGACACGTAGTTGAGTGTCACTTGAAATCCTCATTGATGTGCATGGCGCACAAATAAACACTTGAAAATGATACGATTATTAATTCAGCCTCATATTCAAATTAAAAAAGAAATCCTTTTCCTTGGCTAATGTTCCTTGAAGTCTTCTTACAGCTACATAAACTCACCTCACCTCTGTTGTTAGGGTGGTGTGCTCTGCTCACTCTGCTGCTGCATGCCTGCTACTACAGTGTGTATGTGAATGCTGTTGAAGTGGGTCTAATTCTGGGTTGTGTTGTATGGTGGGAAGTAGCAAACGCCCTGGCACTTTATTTGCAAAGCAAAGTGGCAACAACATAATCTTCCTGAAAGTAGGGTGGTGAATGTGTGCTTTCTACTGTCGCTCCCACCACACCAATACCAGCAAGGACAAATTGTTCTCTGGAGTCACCACAGTAACTCAAGCTGTCACAGTTTACTTCCTGACTCTGTGTCTAAAATCACATACATCCCTTTGTACACTCACTTAAGTGTAAGTAAGTGTACTAACCCGTAAGAGTACTACTCTTTACGGGTTAGTACACATCTGTTGGCTTTGATTATTTGATCCAGAAATCCACGTGTTTTTCTGCCCTCTTTAACGCACACAATAAACATACTATTATATATATTTGCTTTTTTTTTTTTTTTTAAAGATAACCTAATAAGTCATTATTAAAGTGATTGTAAAAATAATTAAAGTTAAAATTATGTTTAAAGTAAAAACTTTGAACATAAAGTATTAAGTTACTTTTTAAGCGAAGGGTGCTTTTGAGTCAGTACCTGCAACAGTCAGTCACTCGCAGGTTGGCACCACACTGACATGTGCTTTTTATTGAATTTGTCAAGGATTTCTTTGAGGATCACTTTTGAGTTCTCTCAAGTCTTGGAAAATCAGCAGACCAACGCTGATGAGTGATACTCACATTCTAAACACTTAATTATATCTGTGCTTCCAGAAGTCTTTTCCAAAGACTGAATGAAGCTGTCTATCAAATCAGCAATGAAACTGTCAACATCAGTAAATGTCAGTCACAGAGAATCAAGAATAGAAATGAATGTGACTGCGTCTTTGTCTATGGTGCCACAAGTGGAGTGAGAATCTCCCCTCTCTGACACAAACATTTTGAAGTTGTATAAAAGTCCTGAACCCCAAATAATTCTGTTGTTAGAAGGATTCCAAGATTTTTTTTTATTAGCGTGTTATGAAACCTGATGTTTTGTAGCTTTCGACATTGATGTTACAAGAATCAATGGCACATTAACCATTCAGTGAAGTGCTTTTAGAAAGTGAATATTTGTGAGTGTTAAAGCCATGCTGCACCAAAAGACCAAACCACATTTTCAATTTTGAATGTTTTCACCCTTTTGCTTCAATTCCTACACGACTGTCTCTTTCTGACCCTTTCAAAAGCAAAGCACATGTTATTTCCACCATAACGGGCTGCATTTAGTTTCAGTTAATTTAATATGCAATGAGGTTTGAGCTGCAGAGAACCATTTTTATTTAACTTTTTTTGTACCAGACATTAGCTGAGCTGATCTATTTTGGGCAATAAACCTCCGGTGTTATTAAGAATACTAAAATCAGCAAACCCATATCGTTTAAAGTCGGGGAAGTATTGGCGAGGACAGGTTTACCAAGGGGACCAGGATGAACATGAATAGAAGAAGATGAAAAACTTCAGAGAGGAATCTGCAGTGTTGCTTTACAGCTGTGAGTCTGCACACACAAGGTATCATCCGTTTAAAAAGCTGATTTGTGATATTGCTTGACGACAGAAGTCACCTGAAAAAGTTGCATTTAACACAGATCACCTACAATCTGGTCCTCAATACAAAATCAAAGTCTCTGAGAAAATGTAAGTAAACATTATCAGACTTGAGTAATATTAAAATGACCATATGGTCCGGACAAAGTAAGGGACACTGGAAGAAGCAATAATAAATTAATCATACCTAATGTTGGCCAACCATGGTCAAAGCTCTTATTGGCTATTGATCAAGCCAATTATCAGAAACCCCAAAGCTACTCCACACTGTTCCTGCTATGAGGTGTTCCAGTTTATCTAGTTCACCAGTTTTTATTTCCCCTTAATATGATATTAGCATATATCACCATATTAGCACATTTTATGGCTGTTTCTGTTCATTAGGGCAGAGTTCATATGCACTCATGTTAAATCCACCTTACTATCATTTTACTGTGTGAAGCCTCCAACTGGTGGTACTATCACGGTTTGGGAATCAGTGGCCAATACATCCTAAATTCAGACAGCAAGGGTAATTATCCTGATCATTCATGCATAAACGTGTGTTCAGTGAGCATTTTTATCATAGTGCAGGCAGTTTGTTATACTATAAAACCAACTAGAAATAAAAATGCAAAGGTTTACAAAGTGTTTTAATAATTACAAGAGTGGATGGGATTGGAAATGCATTTTAATCAACTATTGGAAGTTGGGCTAAGGATGGCTAACTTATCTAAGATGTCAATACAACTGCATGCCTGATTTATTGAAGCAGACTGAGGATGTTTTGTGCAGCACACTTTAAAAAAAAAAGTGCATTTCTCCTAATTCTGAAGTAGGTTATTCCCACAAACACTTTAATTATCCTTCCATCTTCCCCTGATGAATTTAAGGCAGAAGTAACTGATGTTAACTCTAGCTGTTTATTGAATAAGGAACCATTATTATTGTTCAAAGGAAGGTAGTAACACTCTGCTGTAATGGTCAACTATTTGCTGTTTTTACCCTGTTTTTGTTTCTCTGGGCATCAGAGTGCTTTGGTATTTTTGGTGAGGGTGATGCTGCAGGCAACTCAGACAAATGCCCCTCAGTAATAAGCTACTTTTTGGTAGTATTTTGAAATAACAGTGTTAAAATAGTAAAAACTTGAAAAGTCAGGGATTTCGATTTTTTTTTTTTCCCTTCCCTCTTTTGGGAGCATTTAGTTGTATCTTTGGCTCGGGCCTCCCTTTCCATTCCTCACATTTATGTCTACACGCTGCCAGCATACAGTGAGCATTGCAATGAAATAATCATTTCCACGTCAGTACTGCATTATGTTACACTCTGCTTTCTGACACCCAAAGAAAATAACTGATGTGTCAGCGGAAGATAATCCCTCAACAAGACATGGTGTTTTAGACTTAATTATCACCTTTTCCTCTTTGGGCTTCAAATGTCTTTGTCAGCCGGTAAAACAGGAAATTTCAAGCTGTGTTTGAATCTGTAAAGAGATAGATTTTTTTTTTTCCTTATTTTAATAGTCAAGTAAATCTTACAAAAATGTATTCCACACCGCATCTCCTCGAATGGGACAAGTCATGTTTTAGTGGTTTACATTTTTTCATGTATTTTCCCTGTATTATCCTGTTCTGGCAGTCGCCATTCCATGTGAGGTCAGTGCTGTGAAGGCCAGTTAGGAGGCTCACTGCACTCCTGTACAGAAAAGATTTGGCTGTATACTAATGAACATCTGGATGTTCACCTGAACAACCACCTAAGGCCAGTACAGCGAAGCAGGTTCAACAAACTCACATTACCCAGGACATCTTTCTGTTTTCTGTTTTAATTCAATTCAACTTTATTTATATATCACCAAATCACAACAGAGGTTATTTCATGGAACTTAACACATTACAGTCCTTACAGCAAGAGTTTACAATATCATACAGAGAAACCAACAATTCAACAATTCAACAATTCAACAATTCCCACATAAGCTAGGAGGGAAAAAAACTCCTCTTTAAGGGAGAAAAACCTCCAACAGAGGGAAGAAAAACTCCCTTTAACAGGAAGAAACCTCCGACAGAACCAGGATCAGAGGTGGGCGGAGCTTCTGTTAACAGAACCAGGATCAGAGGTGGAGAACATCTGTTAACAGAACCAGGATCAGAGGGGGGCGGAGCATCTGTTAACAGAACCAGGATCAAAGGTGGGCGGAGCATCTGTTGACAGAACCAGGATCAGAGGTGGGCGGAGCATCTGTTAACAGAACCGGGATCAGAGGTGGGCAGAGCATCTGTTAACAGAACCAGGATCAGAGGTGGGCGGAGCATCTGTTAACAGAACCAGGATCAGAGGTGGGCGGAGCATCTGTTAACAGAACCAGGATCAGAGGTGGGCGGAGCATCTGCCTCGACCGGTTGGGGTGAGAGGAGAGCAGAGAGAGAAAAGGACAGCATAGAGATAGAAGAGAAGAACTGTTGGTGGAGACGACAAGCGCAGAGCAGAGACATGCAGCTCCATGACGGGACATCTGGAAAAGAAAGAACAGAAACTACACGAGTGAAGGAACTGAATGGAGACAACAGATAATAAGAAGAAACTATGGGAGAGAAGAAGATGGTGAGGTATGAGTCAGTTAAAGAGTAGGAGGAAAGAAAAGAAGCTCAGCATGTAACGAGGTCCTCCAGCAGCCTCGGCCTATAACAGCATAACTAAGGGTTGGTTCAGGTCTACCTGAGCCAGCCCTAACTATAGGCTTTATCAAGAAGGAACGTTTTGAGTCTAATCTTAAAGCTAGAGAGGGTTTCTGCCCCTCCAACACAAACTGGGAGCTGGTAACAAAACCTAACGAGTGAGATCACTAAACAGTCACACAAAGGTCAACGCAGGGTTTCCCAATCCAGCTACGAGCACATTCACATACAGGAGGCGATTGCAGCATCTGACCAATCACAAACATGGATAGGTTTGCTCTGCAGCATAAGTTACCATGGCGATGTATCCCGGTAAGACGTGAACAAGCTTCATAGTACTTAAAACCCAGAGTTAAACCTGAAATAACCTCGATAAACGCATAACCCGCTTCGTAGTACAGGCTTCTGATGTGCTACACAATATTTCAGAGGGTGTAATATCGTTAGAAGTGATGCTGTAAGGAAAATAATATTCGCCCCCTCCTTGGAACTCAACAAATTCCCATTCAAGTTGGGAGATAAAACGGATTGGTTGTGCTGCATTTTGTCGCAAATCCTGCTGAGATTATCCATGAAAACTGCTGTGGCTGTCTGCCTTTACTGTTCCATCCAAACTATTTGTGGGTGAGCCGAGATACGACAGGTTATTTTAAACCTTAAGGACACAGTTGAGCTTGTTGTATCCCCGATGCAGACAGAGGAGACCATTTGCTTTGCTTTCCAGACACTTTCTAATCATCACTTCCCCCTGAGGAAAGGCTTATTCCAAAACACCAATTTCTCCAGTGCTGTCTGCAACTGATACAGGTATGGGACCTGTATCAGGTCCTTGAAGTTGGAAGCCTAACATCTTTTTTAAGCATGCTGTCAGATATACCCATAGCATTGTGCTCTGCCAGTTTTGCACCTTTGTTTTGGAACATTGATCAAGTTTCTTTTTTATTTTTTGTATGTTTTGACCAACAAATGACAAAATCATGAAGAGTAGATTTAAAAGACATTGGCCATAAAGAATAAAAATGCACTTGTACGTCAGGCTCAGACAACATGAAGGGAACCACAATACTTACTATCACGTGGGATTAAAAAGCATCTGGAGTGACCTCTTCCAATTGGATCTCACTTCCCTGCTCAAATCTGTGTTTATGCAAATATACACACATCACTTAAATATAATGTAAACATGTAAATAATAATAATTTAACCAAATGAGTCATCCTTGCTTACTTTACCATCAATTAGCCTATTCATGATGTATTTCACATCTGTAATTTATTACTGTCAATTATCCTACCAAGTTATGCTGTCATACATAATTTGAAGTGTTTTTAAAAAAAAATAAAAATACAATAAATTATTCTATATCCTAACTGCACCTCTGTTTTATATTTCAATTCCACTTTGTTTGTGAATTTAATTCAGTGATTTAAGAGCACTAAACTCCGATTGTTTACTTTTATATTTTGGTCTCTAAATACAAAACAAAAGATAACACTGATTCCTAAAAGTCATTATGTGGGGAAATGTTTGAACTCAGGCTACGGTTATTTCATCCTGCGAGCGGGTTTGAAAGGGTTGGGCTGTGGTGGATATAAAACCTACCAGTTCAGTTTTCAGCTAAACTGCAGGATATTTTTCTATTGGATATTATTTCTGTTGCTTACGCAGAGGATGTCAGTTGAGTAGCTGGTCTTTTAGTGTGGCCAAGGATACATTTTCATATCCACAGCTAAAAGCATGTGTCCATGCTAGACCACCTCTGAATGTGGTTTGAGCAAATAAGAACCCAGCATGCGCTCACACCCACATTTTAGAGCTGTCCATTTGTCATCAGGTCACCTAAGACGTATTTTAACGGCAGGTGTGAATCCCATAACCACTAGTCATGGGACATCAACATGTTTAGTGTCAAACATACTGGCAAGATATTGATGTTAATATTAATATTAATATTAGTCAATTCTTTAATAACTCGTATTATTTTTCATATTACTTATTTGGTAGATATTCACTCAGTTTAGACTATACAGGAAAATGCTAGTGTTGCTATGGAGCCAGTATGATAACTGTGGGCTAAAACCTACTTGCAGAGAAATGTTCAAACCCCTTTTAGGCTGAGACTAAAATGGTTGAATTCACTATCATCAGTTCGGAGATTATTAAATCATCTATCAAGCAATTATTCCTCTTTAGGCTTGACTACAAAATATCATTCATGATGATAGAACCTGAGGCTCAACAAGAAATATCATCCACACCTCCCCCCAAACCCCCATTAAAAATCACCCTCCAGGTTTAGCAGCAGATGGTTACAGCCTTAGTTAACTCAAGCAATTACTCTGCTTCTTCGTGTTGTAACATTAACATACATGAATATATACTTATCATCCTTATTAGCTGCAACAAGTTCTGCATGTAAAAGGTTCAAATACTGTTTGGGTCCACTTTGCATTTCACGGGTCTACAATCATCAGCAGAGCAAGCACATGTCTCTCAGTGTTTGTTTTGAAATGACACTCTGGATGAAGTGCAGCCAACCGGCGGAACTGTTGATCAGTCAACTACTTTTGTTGAGTTTGACAAGTCTATTAAATGAATTGCCACAAAATTTCATGCAAAAAATGATGGTTTACAGATAATGTATCCTTCCTTAAACTTTAGACTTTTCCTTTAACACTTCCATGAAGTTCTGAGTGAACTGTTGGATATATTACAATGCAGATTTGTGAAAAAATGAATTATAATTAAATTTAGTCTAGTCTAGATCGAATTTTGTTGGTTTTGGTCAGATTTGATAATCTTGCTTGTGTCACAAAAACTTTTGGTCGCAAATGAAAAACCTCTGGTTGCGGCTTGAGTTGGATGTAGTGGTAAGGACATACTTTCATGGAGGAGATATGTTTTTATTGGTTTGACGGCTGACAGTAAAATACTGTATTGAGGTCAGTTTATGTTATTTTGCCCTGTTTTATTTAAATGCTTTGAATTATGCCAGCGTGTCTTTCACTTTGGTTCTATTTCACGTTGTCAATGCCATCAGCATGCCGATCCCTTCAACGTGATACACAGTGGTAGATATTGTTTCCTCTGTCGCTGGATGAAGAGCAGCATGTCGGTATAATGTGCCGCTGTTGGGAAACGTTTTGTGCCGTTAGAAAATGAGCCGCTATGTCACTGAAAAGATCTGCACCACTTGTGGAAAACTCCAATTGTAAAGTCATTAACTTCAACTTCCTCGGAAGCAATATGTGCCGGTGATAATACGAGCAGCATATCAAGGTATATCCAGCTGAACGGATCTGCATACTAATGGCATCGACAGCGCGGAATATATTTAAAGTCAAAGTCGTGCTGCCTCATTTTAAAGCATTTCAATAGAAAAGAGAAATGTAACGTAAACAGACCTCCATGTAGTTCAACTCAGTGTTCTGTTGTCGGTGGAACGAGGTGTAGGCCGTGTGGATCCAAGTCAAACCCACCAATACAAACTCCTGTCTCAGCCATGAGTGCATGTCCCGCCACTACATCTAACTCAACCGGCAACTTGCAACCAAAAACTGAAATTGCATTCAAAATGTTTTATAACACTAAGAGTCTAGTTTCATAAGAAAAACTCCTATATTTTTACTTACAGTCTTTATTTTTAAATGCAGTGCGAGGTGCATAATAAAGACACAAAAATATCTAGCACCTAGTAGATCAATCTTTTTGTTGATTTTTTTTAGTGCTGTAACTTGTTGCCCAAAAACTGCCATATTAATTGCACTGGAAAGCCTTATGTATTAGAGTCGCCTACAGAAACGTTATCTCTCAAAGGGTCTTCAGTTGTGTGTGTTATCTGACGTCATAATGACGATGCTTACAGGTTCAGTGGTTCCTGAAACAAAAAACCGTCATACAGCAGAAGTTCCCAGAGGAAGATAACTGTCTCTAAACTACTTCTCAGGAGAATAAAACAAGGCAAAACATTTAGGGTGGGCATAACATTTCCAGCATTTCACAATGGATGATGGAAAAAAGTCCTGTTTTTGTGGCAGTAACAGAAGTTAACAGGAGACAGAAGGATACCACGGTGTTTCAAACCCAAAGTGAAGCATGGTGGTAGGAATACTGAGGACGGCTGTAGGGAGGAGGATTTTACTGCGGCAGAATAATGAGCCAAAACACACCTCAAAGCTTTGAACAACTGCTTAAAGATCAAAGAAGACCAAGAGTGCTGACTGTCATGGACTTCCCTCCACAGTCACAGGACCTCGACACCACTGAACATTTATGGAGTGCTTGAAGACTGAGAAGGAAATGCTCTATAAAAGATGCAGACATGGACAGCAGATGAGCAGAGTTCTGCTTATCGCTACTGCTTTCAGTGTTTGTATAGGTAGATGTGTTCACATGTTTACTGTCCCCTGCAGACATGGGCTGATGACACACACACACACACACACACACACACACATGCAGAGACAGAGAGAGTCTCTCATTCTGTCTCTCCATCTCCCTCCCTCAGATTTAGAAGCCCAGTACTCACTAACCCGGGCTCAGCGCGTCAGGGCTGCCATGTTTCCAGAGACCCTGGTGGAGGGGGAGGCAGCCATGCCTGTCCAGTCAGACCCTTCTCAGCAGAGCAACGTGCAACGACTAGCTGAACCCTCCCAGCTGCTAAAGACGGCCATCGTCCACCTGATCAACTACCAGGATGATGCCGAGCTCGCCACCAGGGCGGTGCCAGAGCTCACCAAGCTGCTGGCAGACGACGATCCGGTACGCCGCTGTCACACTGCTTACTAAGGACTTGTTCAGTTAGCGTTCAGACACACATGTCCTGTTTTACAACTATTCTCTCTATTGTCTAGGTTGTGGTAAACAAGGCGGCCATGATTGTCAATCAACTGACCCGCAAGGAGGCCAGTCGCCGGGTGCTGGTGCAGTCTCCGGCCATGGTGGGTGCCGTGGTGCGTGCCATGACAACAGCAGCTGACATGGAGACGGCTCGTTGCGCAGCCAGCGTGCTCCACAGCCTGTCACACCAGAGGGAGGGGCTGCTGGCCATATTCAAGTCTGGAGGGATACCAGCACTGGTCCGCATGCTGAGGTACAAATACTTGGATTACAGTAAATTACGTTATTATTTTAAACAATTTTGACTTACCAGGAGTTGTGCTAAACATGGTGTCATTACATTAAAACAGTTCTTTATGTTCTGGGGGTGTAAATACACTGATGATCCAAAACATTGCTGCCGACACACCTTCGACCGGCCTTGTGATGGACGTCTGCAGGTGTCTTGCTGTATTGTGTATTAAGATGTTCGCAACAGATCTTTTAAGTCCTTTAAATTGTGGGTTGGAGATATCATGGATGAGATTTGTTCCAGCACGTTTTAACAACCTGTTCACAGTGTGTCCCATAATCTGTGCATAATGATTTGTCTTTATTTACCCATTTCACTTTGTTATTTGAAGCATCATCAGTTGTCATGGCTACCAGTTTGTTCTATCAGAATCCAAACAAACACTGAATTTGACTGAGCTTTTACGTTCTCTTACTGAATCTATGCATGAGTATAGTTGACATACATCAAAACAATAATGAAACCAAAAACTAAATTAAATGTGTTACAAGTTAATCGGGGCTTGGTCATATTATTTTGCTTCATTGCTTCAACGAAATATAGATAACCATAATAGAAAAAATAAAACCTTCATACACAGTGGAAGAAAGGATAGTTCAAAAGCAGCTGAGCAAACTTTTACAGTTTGAGCTATACTTGAATTTCTTTGAGACTGGCTTTTGGCCTCCGACATGACAACAAGAGGTCAACGGAAAATTGTAGTGGATGAGGCGACAAACTCGCCTTCCATTTTAGCACCAAATATGGGGCCTTTACAATTCCAGGCAGGGCTGCAGAGTTAATCCCTTATACTGAGGCTTAACTGAGGAGGATAATTCACACTCATAATTGATTCTGGGGCTTAATTCAAACAGAAAATGAAAGAAAATTGAATAAAAAATGAAAACTAAAACAGCTTCACAGAGAGCAGCCTGTTTGGTGTGCGTGATTTACATTAATTAAATCAACATGCAGCTTTTCTTTCTCCGTCCCTCTTCACCGCTGTCTGTTGATACATGCTCACTCACCCTTGCCCTCCTTATCTTTTATTTTTTCAGGAGGTTAGGGTTTCTTCTTTGCCACTGTCGCCCTCTGCAACCTCCGGTATAATGAAGTCTTTACACTTCTGTGTGTGTGTGTGTGGTATTAGGCAGTAATCTGGTTAGACACAGGAAACAGACAATAATATCAGAAAACTCCTCTCTCTCTCTTTCTTCAATAAAATGTAAATTTACAGGATCCTTCTTCTAACAGGGTTCATGTGTGATCTGTGGTGAAAAGCTGAACATCAGTTCAAATGAGCTTTATTGTCATAGTAATAGATTTACATATTTGGTCTTTTCTTTGTGGGGGATATTTATCTCTTTCTTCCTTCCTCATTTTGTTCACTGTATTTTAATGTATTGTGAATTAACCCATAATACAGTGGGTTAAATCTTATGTAAATCAATGTTGCAAATTTCTCAAAAATCCCAAACTAAAATCTCCTATATAAAAACACACCACTTTAAGGATCCACAATCCACACTGCCCGTCAGGACAAAATGAGGCAATTAAGTCCCAGGAACAGTCTTTAAAGTCTTCTGGAGAGATGGAAAATATGACAGGAAGGGCGACCATGTCAGCAGCAATTCATGAAGCCATTGTGGTAGAGTGGCTACACAATAACCACTCTGGGTAAATTGGTCTTCTCTGTCCTCAAATGAGTTTCCTGTGTCCGTTAGGTGGACTGCTGAGTCCTGACCTGAGGAGTTGGCGTTCCTGTGTTGTGCCATTCACTTTTGATACAACTGCATGCACTACATTGCTTATGCCTGTGTGTTTCGTCCTTTGTGTAGACGAACCTCTTCCTCCGAGTGTCATGGGGAATGAAATGTACAGGGATGCAATGTTTGTTGAAAATCTTCCAAAGAGATTAAAAGCCTGGGACTTCCCTTTAGTCCGTTAGAACCTCAAGCAAATCCAGCCGCCTTAAGATAACACGTTCCCCTGGATTCACCAGGCACAGGTCATTGATGAAATGTCTTTAACGCTGTTTTTTTCCGTTCTACTCACAGCTGGGAGTGTTTGAAAAGCAGACAGTTTTGTCTGCCCCATTTTGTTAACTTGCTGATTTGGGATTTTTTTTTTTCCCTCAAATTTTGTGCTTCTAGCTTGGGCAGGTACGCTATGTTGTTATTTCCCACTATGCTGTGCTGTAGCCTAGAGATAAAGTTAATACAGTGGAGTCCAGTTATGAATGACATGGTATGAAGATTTGTGGCTTTGTTTTAGTTGTTAAAAAAACATCTATCCTCTCGTTCCTTTGTATCCTCTGTGTTGTTCACATGTCTGTTAGGAGAACACATTACTTCACCTATGTGAACGACTACGTGAACAGACATTGATGTAGTGATGTGATATAGAGCCAGGAATCTGTACACGGTGTTACATTTTTAAAATTGGATGCACTATGCCGTTCATGTGTCTGACCACCTGCCTGTCTGATCTGCTCTGTGCAGCTTAACGTGACTTGTCAAAAGTAGGTGCATATTTTTAGAGGAGTGGATTGGAGAGACACGTCAGGGACACTTCTGAAACATGCTGCTGTGCATCTGGTGGCCGTCACAAGTGTTGTCTGTAGTGGCCATGATCAGTTCCAGCGCCACGTCGCAGCTGGAACAGGACAGAACCGGCCCCAGTGGAATCCTGCCTTTAGAAATAGGGTGACCTAGATAACTTGGAAATCTTCACAAACACAAATCCAACAGTAACATAAACTTTCCACTAAAAACTACTAATACTGACCTCGTGATGGCACTGCAGGTAAACATAAGGAATCAAAAAAAACCTTGACACAATTACCAGGGTGGTGTACTGACCAATTATACTGTTATTACCAGAATCATTCTTTCCATTTTCAAAGCTAGCCTTTTGTGCGTCCTATAATCAGGAATAATACATTTAGATCTGACACCAGTCACACTATACTTCCCATACACCATGTCGGGCAACTACTCTGTTTACCTCAACTCTTTTTTATTTCCTTAAAGACCTCAGAGAATTGTTTATCTAATTACGTGGTGGATCATTCAGACACTGAGATAATGTTATATATATAACATTATATATATATATATATATGTATATATATATATTTGCCTCACCATAGCCTATAATTACACAAACGCATTGAAGGGACACAGTACACTCACTTTGTGTTTTCTCTTACATACTGTCTTCCAGCCTTTAACCTGTAACATAAACAACAGCCATCATTTACATATATTTTTTATGTTACATGTATCATCTTGTATGTATCATTTAAGTTTGTATGCATCATTCATATATGCTGCATTTTACTTAACTGATGTGGGTATGAAGTCATCTGTTTTTTTCTGATTCTCTTTTCTCTCCTTTACTGAGTTCTGCTCAAAATTCATTCCTGTAAAATGGAACTTTTTCTTTGCCACCGTCAACTTGGTCCTGTTCTGGGTGGTTCAGACTGTAGGTTCTGTAAAGTGTCCTGTTCTGGGTGGTTCAGACTGTAGGTTCTGTAAAGTGTCCTGTTCTGGGTGGTTCAGACTGTAGGTTCTGTAAAGTGTCCTGTTCTAGGTGGTTCAGGCTGTAGGTTCTGTAAAGTGTCCTGTTCTAGGTGGTTCAGACTGTAGGTTCTGTAAAGTGTCCTGTTCTGGGTGGTTCAGACTGTAGGTTCTGTAAAGTGTCCTGTTCTGGGTGGTTCAGACTGTAGGTTCTGTAAAGTGTCCTGTTCTAGGTGGTTCAGACTGTAGGTTCTGTAAAGTGTCCTGTTCTGGGTGGTTCAGACTGTAGGTTCTGTAAAGTGTCCTGTTCTAGGTGGTTCAGGCTGTAGGTTCTGTAAAGTGTCCTGTTCTAGGTGGTTCAGACTGTAGGTTCTGTAAAGTGTCCTGTTCTAGGTGGTTCAGACTGTAGGTTCTGTAAAGTGTCCTGTTCTAGGTGGTTCAGACTGTAGGTTCTGTAAAGTGTCCTGTTCTGGGTGGTTCAGGCTGTAGGTTCTGTAAAGTGTCCTGTTCTAGGTGGTTCAGACTGTAGGTTCTGTAAAGTGTCCTGTTCTGGGTGGTTCAGACTGTAGGTTCTGTAAAGTGTCCTGTTCTAGGTGGTTCAGACTGTAGGTTCTGTAAAGTGTCCTGTTCTGGGTGGTTCAGACTGTAGGTTCTGTAAAGTGTCCTGTTCTAGGTGGTTCAGACTGTAGGTTCTGTAAAGTGTCCTGTTCTAGGTGGTTCAGACTGTAGGTTCTGTAAAGTGTCCTGTTCTGGGTGGTTCAGGCTGTAGGTTCTGTAAAGTGTCCTGTTCTAGGTGGTTCAGACTGTAGGTTCTGTAAAGTGTCCTGTTCTAGGTGGTTCAGACTGTAGGTTCTGTAAAGTGTCCTGTTCTGGGTGGTTCAGGCTGTAGGTTCTGTAAAGTGTCCTGTTCTAGGTGGTTCAGGCTGTAGGTTCTGTAAAGTGTCCTGTTCTGGGTGGTTCAGACTGTAGGTTCTGTAAAGTGTCCTGTTCTAGGTGGTTCAGACTGTAGGTTCTGTAAAGTGTCCTGTTCTGGGTGGTTCAGGCTGTAGGTTCTGTAAAGTGTCCTGTTCTAGGTGGTTCAGGCTGTAGGTTCTGTAAAGTGTCCTGTTCTGGGTGGTTCAGACTGTAGGTTATGTAAAGTGTCCTGTTCTAGGTGGTTCAGACTGTAGGTTATGTAAAGTGTCCTGTTCTGGGTGGTTCAGACTGAAGGTTCTGTAAAGTGTCCTGTTCTAGGTGGTTCAGGCTGTAGGTTCTGTAAAGTGTCTTTAGATCATTGTGATTGTTACTGGTTCTATAAAAGTAAAATTGAATTGAATTGAACTGGACTGATTGAATTGTACTTGCATGATTTTGTACATCAATCCTTTGAATCAATGTTTCCTGGCTTTCTGTCGTCTCGGTGCTAAAAGCCTGAAAAGCAAGAAACATTAGGCTGGTGTTCAAAGGGTTAAAAGACTGCAATGCCCTTTTCGGACTTTATAAATTGCATGTATAAACAGCTGGACTTGTGCAAAGTGGACTTTTAGATTTATATGTTCAAAAGGTTGCTGATCCATAAAATAATATCTGAGTGATTGCTTCAGCAGGTGCTGACATTTCCAGGTATTTTACCAGGAAACATGCTCACACACACTTGCCTTCATTTGCTCACAGAGCTGCCAGGAAGTAACAGAAACTAGAAAAGCTCCCCACATCATGTCCCACAGATTTGTTTAGAATGAGATATTGGAGCCTGATTGAGGTCAGTAAAGATCACAGATTACCTAATGCTCCTTGAAATTAGTTTTCTTTTTTGAAATATGTCCGTTTCTCTCTCTTTCTCCTTCTATTGCATTGTACAGTTCACCGGTGGAATCAGTCTTATTTTATGCCATCACCACCCTCCACAACCTGCTGCTGCATCAAGAAGGAGCCAAGATGGCTGTGCGTCTTGCCGACGGCCTTCAGAGGATGGTTCCTTTACTAAAAAAGAGCAATCCAAAGTTCCTGGCCATCACCACAGACTGTCTGCAACTGCTGTCCTATGGAAACCAGGAGAGCAAGGTGAGGACAGGATCCTGACATTGGGAGGGAGATTCTTATTTTCATGCACTTTTTTTTATTATGCAGTTAACACCTCCTATTTCCTGTTTCTTTTCAGTTGATCATTCTAGCCAATGGGGGCCCAGATGGTCTGGTGTTCATCATGAGGAACTACAACTATGAAAAGCTGCTTTGGACCACCAGCCGTGTTCTCAAAGTGCTCTCCGTCTGTCCCAGCAACAAACCAGCAATCGTAGAAGCTGGTACGTTGAGCATGAATGTAGAAGATTCAGCGTAGATGTTTGAATTGTTTCTAACTGTAAGTTCATTCTGTGCTCAGGGGGTATGCAGGCTTTGGGCCAACACCTTACAGGGTCCAGCCAGCGTCTGATCCAGAACTGTCTGTGGACACTCCGCAACCTGTCAGACGCTGCAACCAAACAGGTACTGATTCACCAGCTCCGGATGTTGTTGTATTTCAAAGAAAAAAGATGCTAGAGAGTAACAGATGATAATTAACATATTCGTTTATGGTGTCATAAAGTCACAGCTGTATTTATAAATATAAAAATAAATACTTGCTGCTGATTGGTCGATTGAATATGCCCTTCCTTCCTTGCCTCCTGCCCCGCCCAAATAAAGTTTAACTTCATGTAGCCCAGCAGCTGCAGTCTTGACTGTCTTGGACTTTCCAGAACACTCTCTAAATGTATATTTTCTACATAAAACAAATGATTGGTATCTGCCACAGACTGTATCTAAAAGTGTTCGTAGCCTCCGGGTCTGAAAAATTAGGCCGATGCAGAAGTGTCTTAAGCTGCAATACCACCGAGTGCCAGTAGAGGTCGGCTCCAAAAAGCCTCCGGCTCCATAGACGACCATTCAACTTTCCATGAAATTTGAAGTCGACGCATTTTTTCCAAGCGTTATCTCGGCTTTGTTAGCTAAAGTCACTCCTTCTTAACAGTTTTCTGGTCTGAAAATAACCGAATCATTATTTTTTTTAAAAAGCCTCAAAAAGACCTGTTTTTGGGGGCGTGTCTGTCTGATTGACAGGCCTGTGGTGCAGTCAGGTTACAGCTATCGTTGGGCGGGACATCAGGTTTCCAATCAGATCAGTCAGATCCACCGCTCGCTTCCTAGCAGTTCTTCCATATATGGTCACTTCTGGCACCAAACCGCTCCAATATCCAAACTGAAAGCTTCATAACCGCCATTGGATGACGTCACTGTCGTTGCCGCTTGGTATTTACTAGTTGTTTAGCAAACTACCAACATATCATTTGTTTCCCCTTAGATTGCTATTAGTGCACGAGCTACAACATTAGTATGAACTTACTACAACATAATTAAATTTGCTTTTGAATCAATTTTGTCAGACAGTTCAAATAAGAATCTGAGACTGTCTGTGGCAAGAAAAGGCACTTTTAGTGGACGTACACTGATAAGGCACAAATGCCCCAGTGTATTCCATTGCAGCATGTTTTGTGGCTGCCAGTCAAAGCGCTCTTGCACAATACTGAACCCATTTCAAAAATTGTTATCCCAATTAGTCATCCAAACCTGAAATGGGAAAAAAAAGAGTCCATGCTGAAAAATACAGAAGTTTCTCTTTGGGGAAAGATGCATCATTTTGGAAATTGTAAAAGGTTTCTGGTACTGGTTGTAAAACTGTTTATGTGAACCTGCTAAGCTAACGCTGCTGTGATGTTGTGATTGGTCCTCCCTCCCTGTCTGTGTCCCACTGGCTGCTCGCTGTAGGAGGGGCTCGCCGGCCCTGCTGCAGATACTGGTCACCCAGCTGGGATCAGACGAAGTCAACATGTTGACCTGCGCCACAGGGATCCTGTCCAACCTCACCTGCAATAACTCACGCAACAAGGTAAACGTAATGAGGTGGCTCATAGTATGAGGACATGTGAACAGTTCATCTATGTGATAACCAAACTTCTGATATTGTTCTATTCTTTTAACAGGGGAAGGGAAAGCAGAGAATTAAATGTATATTTATCATTCTGAATTAAATAGAATAATGTCTGTTAAACTCCCAAAGCTCTGTCATCATTGTGAGATACTGTCAAAGTTTTGGGAGCCTTTGTTATAATTTTGAGTTGTTTGGTCACCGAGTCCAAGGTATGAAACAATAATGGAGATTATTATTTTCCTAAATGTATTTTCCTGAAGAAAATAAAAAGATCCACTCTTGCCTTTTAATTTAATGCAGTTCTATTCACTGGGCTGTATTGGCAGACAAAAAGTTCAAGAACAATGTTGCCAGAGCTTCAAAATGCAGTTTGTTCAAATATTGTTGGACAATGACATTAATATAATTTTTTACACATTAGTTCTTGTTTGTCCTGCATCCTGCATATTTTTAAATGTTCTATTATTATATGTTTTTATGTGAAATACTGCATGTAATTATCTTGCTGTGAAGGACTTCATAAGTTTATATTATTATTATTATTATTACGATATCTGGACTTGTGGAAGAAAATCTAATTCTGCTGACTGACAGCAGCCACATCAATTATAGCCACAGTTTTGACTCAATATCTCAAGATCACAATATGTATCTATCAATATTAGTATTTAAAAGACATAAAAGGAAAAAAAAGATATCTGTCTACTGACAGTAGCTTGCTCACCAGGTAACCATCGGTGAAGATAGTGGCATCCACTCTGCCCTCCATCTACATGAGAGGAAGAAGTGTGAATGAATGAATGAAAGGAATGGAAGAGTGAAAGAAAGAAAGAAAGAAAGAAAGAAAGAAAGAAAGAAAGAAAGAAGTAGAAAGAAAGAAAGAAGGAAAGAAAGAAAGAAAGAGGAAGAAGAAAGAAAGAAAGAAAGAAGGAAAGAAAGAAAGAAAGAAAGAAAGAAAGAAGAAAAGAAGGAAAGAAAGAAAGAAAGAAAGAAAGGAAAGAAAGAAAGAAAGAAGGAAAGAAGAAGAAAGAAAGAAGAAGAATGAAAGAAAAGAAAGAATGAAAGAAAGAAGAAGGAAAGAAAGAAAGAAGAAAGAAAGAAAGAAAGAAAGAAAGAAGGAAAGAAAGAAAGAAGGAAAGAAAGAAAGAAAGAAAGAAAGAAAGAAAGAAAGAAAGAAAGAAAGAAAGAAAGAAAGAAAGAAAGAAGGAAAGAAAGAAAGAAAGAAAGAAAGAAAGAAAGAAAGAAAGAAGAAAGAAAGAAAGAAAGAAAGAACAGTAAAATTGGAAGCAAAACAAGAGTTTTGAGCAGCTGTCTCCTCTGCCGGAGTCAGCTGCTAGTGCTGAACTCAACGTGTCTAGTGAGTAAACACTGGACGGGACAGTGAAACTGTCACATTACTGACAGAGTTAATGTGTTGAGGTTGTTTGTTATTCACACTTCAGACCAGTTCCAATAACTGTATGTGATGAGCTCAATTAGCCGTCGAAACAAAGTCAACTTTATGCTGCAAACAAAGCAGACATACTGACTTTGCTGATCTTTGTTTGGACTCTTCCAAAAGGATCTTTAGTGCAGCTAAAGAAACACAAACTCATCCAATAATCAGTCTGCATGGCGTCAACATTTGATTTGGCTCTGGCTGTTTTTTTGCCACTATGTTTCTTGCTAAAACTGAAGATAAGCAAGCTACAACTAAACCAGAGGCTTAACCAAACACCATTTTAAGATGATCCGCTGCCGGGCCCCTTCAATAATCAGTTAATAAAAAGCCAATGTCTCTCTCTCTGCTTTTATCATTCTTCACAAAATTCATTAAAAAAAAACCAGAAACAAAGACAATGAAAAGCCTGTAAACCTTCTGAGTATGTTTTTGTTCCACACTATTTAGTTGATGAACAATTTCAGCTGTGTTTACTCTTCACCTCAGACAATATGCACTTCTGAGGAAAATCAATTTACAAAAGCAATATTATCTTATTGATATTTACAGTTTTTTTTTTTTGCTTTGCTCTCGAGGCCTGGACTCACATACAGGGGATGCACACAGGCCATTTACTTTTGGTCAATTTTTATTCTAATCCATGTTTTCAGACTTAATTTCGAGAGGTTTTTGATGCCTTAAAGTGACTGACTTCCCACCTGCAGTTCAAATCAGGACTTGTGTTCCTTTTCTTCTCCACAGACTCTGGTGACTCAGTATGGTGGGGTGGAGGCATTGATTCATGCCGTGCTTCGTGCCGGGGAGAAAGAAGATGTTGCAGAGCCGGCGGTCTGCGCCCTGCGCCACCTCACCTCACGCCACCCAGGATGCCGAGCTAGCCCAGAATGCAGTGCGGCTGCACTATGGTATCCCTGCTATTGTCAAGCTGCTGGGGCAGCCGCACTACTGGCCTGTAGTAAAGGTGAGTTAGGGTGCGAAATAGTGTGCTGATAAGGTACCATGTAATGGAGCTGGTAACTGAACCAGCCTCAGTGGGCCAGAAGGACAAGAAGCAGAAAGGGAAATGTAAGAAGGAGACCAGGGGGGAGGAAAGAGGAGATGCTAATGACACTGATGGTGTTGATATGGTGTCAGTTGGTCCAGAGGGGGCGGTGAGAACTGTACTGAAACAGATATCCATGATAATATACACAAATACAAATACATAGAAAGAACAGCCAGAACAGAAGAGCAAACACACACAGTGTGACACATCTCCCATCGGGCTTCACAACCAAAACACTTGAGCTGTGACAACACCTGCTGGTGCACCGTGTCCCCAGAGACAGTCAGACAGACAGAAAGAGAGACAGACAGACAAAAAGACAGACACTAAAAGATCCAGAGACAAAACTCATTGTTGTTGTTTTTTCTTAGTGAGGAAGAAAGATTGAGGCTGAACAACAATCAGGAAACGAGCAGTAATTATACCTCGGTGCTGGTGTACTGATGCACAAGGTAATATTTTGCAGTCTGAAGACCTGCAAACAGAGATGTGGTTGGTGTGTTTGTCATGGATTCTCTCTGCTTCACAGGCTTCTAGAGATCAAATCAAAAGTTGCCACCGTGTGAAAGAGGCAAATTGCTCTGTGACCGATAGGTTCATGTCAGTCATATTTCTGCCCCGCGAAGTAGAAAACAGAGCTCATGGCTGCATTTAATGCACCACCTACTGCCTTTACAACATTGCAGAGACCTCTAAAACAGCCACAACAGCAGGCAGGACATTTTTTTAAAAAAAGCTGTGCTTAAACACAAAACGTTAACGTAAAGAAATTTTAGAAAAAAAAATCAAAACATGACCTTTTCATATCATCTTAGCATTTTCATTTAATGTCTTTTGAATTCACATTCAGACTCACATCCATGGTTAGGGGAGGGAAACAAAAGCACTTTGGTCATGGTTGGGTCAGAAGGTCAGACTAAGGGGTGAGGGTACGTCTTTTGGAAATTCATGCAAGTCTATGTAATGTCCTCTGAAGTGATGGAAACATGACTGTGTGTGTGTGTGTGTGTGTGTGTGTGTGTGTGTGTGTGTGTGTGTGTGTGTGTGTGTGTGTCACGAATAGGCAAAAACCTAGTACCAAAACTGAACACAGTAGAATAAATTGGGACCATTTTTTTTTTAAAAACAAGTTTACTGTTGCCATGACAACAAAGTTTGTGTAACTTTGAGAAAGTAGGAACTTTAACCCAGACCACATTTTAAATGATCATTTATCTCAAACCATAATCTTGCCCTAACTACATTTTTAACAGCCATTGTAACAGTTTTGGAAAGAACAGACAAAGGACATCCAAAACACACGCACACGCACACGCACACACACACACACACACACACACACACACACACACACACACACACACGCACACGCACACGCGCACACGCACACACACACACACACACACACACGCACACACACACACACACACACACACACACACACATGCACATGCACGAGCATGCGCTGTGGCTGGGAGGCCAAACCAATTAGATGTTTAGCAGTATTTTAGGAAAGTTATCTAAACCAGAATTAATCTGATCAAAGAGGAAGTACAAAAACTAAAACGTGAGCAGGGCACAACATTCAGCATGACGTTTTTTGGGGACAGAAACAAGCCGATGACCAGAGATAGCGGGGAGCTCTGGTTGTGTTGTTGCGGGGGGAAACGTGCGTGTTTTCAACGCACCGTGAGCAGGCGAGGTGTCACGTTGGACAACCAAAGTGCCTTTGTGCCACAGTTTGGGTCGTTTGTGCCAAATTGTTTTCTTCAGATGACACAAAACATCCAAGTTGAAGTCGGCATTGACAGTCTCGAGGAGCAAACTCAGTGCACAATGTCAAAGAAAACCTCTCTGGGTGCAATCCTGACCTCATGAGCCTTTTTCAGTCTTGCCACATGAATGCCACTCAAAATACCTCCACCTCCCTCATTACTTTTAAGTGTCTCTATTGCGGATTACCCAAGTTTGACAAAAAATTGGATGTGTGCCCTCTGCTCGGACTCGTGGTGAAATCACAAATGTGTGCACAAAAAAGTGCTGATGTTGATTAAGCAACTCCTTGGAGTACTTACTGATTCCAGCTGGCCTCCTTCTGCTCCGTGCACATCATTGTGCTCCGCTACGAACAATCCCTTAACCTTTAGACCACACCTCTTACACTTCTGGTTGAGGTCAGGATGTCATTTGACAGAAATGCTTGCTGTTATTTGCTGGCATCCTAAGAATGGTTGGACCTAAAAACAAGGCTTGTGGACCAGAAACATTTTCACATAAACATTTTATCATCGGAATTTCTAAATGTCCTTGCATTTATAATTATTTCTATTTTGGGGAGAACTCTCCCAGCATGCTGTTCACTGATACTATACTTTCTGAAATATCTGTGAAGTGACATACTTTGCAGGCCGTGCTTATAAAAGCAAAGTCAGAACTTTTCTGAACACTTTGGTGGCAGCAACGAGATAGCACTGAGCTCTCATGGATCCTCGGATACTGGGAGTCTTCCCAGCTGTCTCCTCAGCTGTTAGATCTTTTTTCTCTCATCCCTGTGGTTTCCTTTGATATGTAGCATCACACACTGGTTGGTAAACATGAGTGCAGCGTAAGCAGCTTGCTGAAATTCCAAACAGTAACTGGCACTGCCATTTGAAGGCTCCACATGTAAAGTTGCCTTTAAAGCTGACCCACATAGAGCCTGGAAAGTCCTGTTGAGAAAACTCTTTGATCTCTGTCCTCTCCTCAGGCCACCGTGGGTCTCATCCGAAACCTGGCGCTGTGCCCAGCCAATCAGGCGACTCTGAGGGAAGCGGGTGCTATTCCACGATTGGTAAACCTGCTGCTGAAGGCGCACCAGGACACACAGAGACACGCCTCCTCTGCACAACAGACATACCAGGTATGGACTCATAACTGTAATTCAATTAGAAAATAAATCTAATTGTATAATCAGTTACAGCTATTGAGACAAATATTTAATTAAATTAGTTACTATTCAAGATGATGGTGTTTCAGCTGTTTCTGTCAAAGTTTCTACAATCAAAATGAGATTGTACAAATTTGACACGCATCACATGACTAATGCTATCAAATGAAATGTAAAGAATGAAGTGGTTATTTGGACGTCAATCCTGGTCATTAGCAGGGAAGGAGATGGTTTTCCTACTTTGTGCTGTGTCACCTTTAACATGAGATCATTGGAGTCAAGTTGTCAGTTATAACCCAACACCACAAATCACACATTTGCTTTAAAGTATGTAAAGCATAAATTCTGTCCTTTAAACTTAACAAACCTCTTAACTGGGAAAATTGGAAGAAACCTTAGAAAGAGTTTGCCTTGGACAGAGAATAGAGCATCATTGGACATTTATAGTGTGGAATATCTGGATGACAAATTTATAGCTGGACTGTAACATATGCTATGTAAAGAGTAGAGACCTGGTCTCCCATCCTCTAGACCAGTGGTCTTCAACAGGGGGATTCCCTAGGGGTCGCGCAGGTACTGCAGGGGGTCGTGAAATGTTTGGTTGATTACACAATTTTTCTTTTTTTTTTTTTTTTTAATATATTTTCCCCCCAATTTTTTCCTCCTAAATTTAAATGTCTTTAAATACACATTAACATGAATCCAATATATTGTAGCGAATGGATAAATGGAGGCAGAAGAGGTTATCTTTCAGTCAGAAATGCGCATTCAGCGACACACAGGAGCTCTCAAGCTGGACACTGGTTCACTCACAGCAGGAGACTGGCCTGGACCTGTCCCTCACAGCCTGGACCTGTCCCTCCAAGCCTGGACCTGTTCCTCAAAGCCTGGACCTGTCCCTCCAAGGCTTGACCTGTCCCTCACAGCCTGGACCTGTCCCTCCAAGCCTGGACCTGTCCTTCACAGCCTGGACCTGTCCCTCACAGCCTGGACCTGTCCCTCAAAGCCTGGACCTGTCCCTCCAAGGCTTGACCTGTCCCTCCAAGCCTGGACCTGTCCCTCCAAGGCTGATCCTGTCCCTCCAAGCCTGGACCTGACCCTCAAAGCCTGGACCTCCCTCCAAGCCTGGACCTCCCTCCAAGCCTGGACCTCCCTCCAAGCCTGGACCTGTCCCTCCAAGGCTGATCCTGTCCTTCCAAGGTTGGACCTGTCCCTCAAAGCCTGGACCTGTCCCTCCAAGCCTCCTGCACACAAAGAGGAGGACCCACCCCTATCGCTGCTGTGCCAATCACAAGGCCCAGTTTAATATAAAACACCATTTTATACAATATATACTGTATAGTAGGGGGTCCCGGCTCCATCTCTTTATCAGTTTGGGGGTCCTTGGCCTGAAAAACTTTGAAGACCTCTGCTCTAGACATCTGACGATGCTAATATTTTTATTCTCATCTAAATTCTTTGACTTGTTTTTCTCTGTCAGTTTTGCACATGTGACTTTTCCAAGTCAGATGAGTTGCCTGCACTATGTTGTCTTAAATTTACATCCATTACAGCCATTTATCTGTTACTTGTTTTATGTATTTAACCATTTATTTATTGTAATTAAGAGTTTGAACTTCTGTGCTCGCTTCCTAACTTGGTTTTAAGGTTTAAACACATTTAACTCATTTTTTATTTCTCTAAGTTACAGTTTAGCTGCTCCACAATCTTTCTTTTACCTGCAAAACACTGCATGATTATCCCTGGTGAGGAAACACCATGTTCGATGTTTTAATTCTTTGTTTGATGATTCTCCACTTCTATCTTTCTGCCCATCTCTGTCATCAGGATGGTGTTCGTATGGAGGAAATAGTCGAAGGCTGCACAGGAGCGCTTCACATTCTAGCCAGAGACCCCATAAACCGAGGAGAGATCGCCAGCATGCAGACCATACCGCTGTTTGTACAGGTACACTCATATGCATGCATACGACATGAAGATATCAGGCTGAGCAAACTGCCAAATGGAAAGATGGAGGAGGACGTAGAAATGTGGATCTCAATTGATGGAAATGTTCCTTCCTTGAAGATATTTCAACTGGTCCAGGCCTGGAGAGGATAAGAGTCCTCCCCAACAACACTCGTTAGTTTGAACTAAGACTACAAATAATGAAGGAGCTGATCACCGTGTAGATGAAAATTAATAAATCAAATTCAAAGCCATCTTTAAATCATGCAGAGAAGTAGTTATTGTACAAAGCATCCAGTGTGCGCTTTACATATTCCATGCTGCACTGGGCCCTCGTGGTCAAGTTCAAACTGTCATTATAAAAATCAATTATTAAATGTGAAATTAGTTAGAAGAATTGGAAATGTTGTGCGATTCGATGAGACCCGACCACCACACACACACACACACACACACACACACACACACACACACTGCGCAAACACACACACACACACACACACACACACACACACACACACACACACACTGCGCAAACACACACACACACACACACACACACACACACACACACACACACACACACACACACACACACACACACACAGACACACACACACACAGACACACACACACACACACACGCAGACACAGACACACACACACACACACACACACACACACACACACACGCAGACACAGACACACACACACACACACACACGCAGACACAGACACACACACAGACACACACACACACACACACACACACACACACGCAGACACAGACACACACACACACACACACACACACACACACACACACACACAGACACACACACACACAGACACACACACACACACACGCAGACACAGACACACACACACACACACACACACACACACACACACACACACACACACACACACACACACACACACACACTGCGCAAACACACACACACACACACACACACACACACACAGACACACACACACACAGACACACACACACACACACACACACACACACACACACACGCAGACACAGACACACACACAGACACACACACACACACACACACACACACACACACACACACACACACACACACACACACACACACACACACACACACACGCAGACACAGACACACACACACACACACACACACACACACACACACACACACACACAGACACACACACACACAGACACACACACACACGCAGACACAGACACACACACACACACACACACACACACACACACAGACACACACACACACAGACACACACACACACAGACACACACACACACACACACACACACATACACACACACACACACACACGTATGGTACCAGTTACTCAGTATATGTACAGAAATCTTCCAGCTGAACTGCATCCTTCTGGTCACTGAACAGTTTATAGCTCCATGGATCTCATTACTGGGAACTCAGCCATGTTATACAGAAGGCTACTTCCTGTTTTTCCACGGAAAGTACGAGAAAGCTGCACAAACAAATGTGTGACAACTCTGCAGAAGAAATGAGGCGGATGAGCTACAGTGATAACTTCACAAACACTTCATGTAAAGACTGAGTTTTGATCCGGCAAACAGCCTGAACAAACTATGGAACTGAAGGCAGCATGTGTACTCACGCCTGTCTTTGAATAGTGATGCAATTGCTTGGCCTGCATCCGCCTACTTGTTATGTGTAACAGCGTGAATGCTTTGAGACTGACGAATACCCATGTGTACAATATATCGCCGTGAATTTACAAAGACGAGCCAAAGGCAAAATCAGAAAGGTGGTGGGACGCCGCCAGGAGGCTTTTCCATCCCCTCGTCTGTGTGAACACCGAGAAGCACATCATGTTTGTTTTAAAGCATCCTGGCAGCTTCACGCATCCTGACAAACAACTTCACACACATCGACCCCCGTGTGTGTGTGTGTGTGTGTGCGTGTGTGTGTGTGTGTGTGTGTGTGTGTGTGTGTGTGTGTGTGTGTGTGTGTGTCTGTGTGTGTGTGTGTGTGTGTGTGTGTGTGTGTCCAGCTGCTGTACTCGTACGTGGAGAACGTGAAGCGAGTGTCTGCCGGCGTGCTGTGTGAGCTCGCTCTGGACAAACAGTCGGCGGAGCTCATCGATGCAGAGGGAGCGTCGGCACCGCTCATGGAGCTGCTGCACTCAAACAACGAGGGAATCGGTACGTCAGCTAACAGCTGGATATTATGGGCCGTTTACTTTCAACAGATTGAAGCGATGTTCTGAAGGTTTTGTAAGAAAACAAAAAAAAGTAAGAAATATGTTCAAAATCAGGATTAAAAGAGACTTGAGTATAATGATGGTTTGAAACAACACCATTCACCAGACAGGCCACGCAGGAGATCTTATGTTCCATTCTGACAAAAACTAACTTTGTGAGGTTTTTTTTAAACTACTTTAATGGTAAACCTCTTTGGTTGGTGGGAGAAGGTTGAAGGTTGGCTGATGGATCATGACTGCCATCTGCTGGAATCCACAATGAGTAAAACTGACATATCCATCTCCTATAAAGCCTAAATACATTCTGAAAGATCTGTTGTGTTGAATATGGAACACAAGAAGCCACCAGATTTTATAAACTATAAAATTAGCCTTTACTAGTTGAATGAGAGCAAACCCCTGCAGCCGAACTCCAACTTCTACCTGAAGGCAGCAGATTAGTGTTTTTTGTTTTTAAAACTGCATGTGGTTGGAAAGTCCATGGTTTCCACATAAGTAAGGCCAAGAAGTCAAACAGTGATTACTGTAAATGTAATGTTTCTCATGAATATTTGAGAAGTGCGACACTGTTAGCAAACCAAACTGCTTCAGGCATCGAACCAGACCAGCTTGTTTTGGTATTTTTAAAAGTGACTTCTGCAAAGACCAGCTATTGGGAAAAAAGACCAAAAAAAAAAAAAATCCACCATGAAGTTACTTGTAGGTTTGTTGACATCAAAGCTTAGTTATTATTTTTTTAAATTTCAACTCGTGCAAAAATAATTTTAGAAAAAAATCTCTTAAGTTCACAATGTTTGGTTCAATTTGTGTTCATCCTCGTGACGGATTGGTTGCAGATTCTAGAAGGAACTGACTTCAGAGCGAGTGCTTTTCACTTGTGTCTCTTTATGAATGAGTGATGTTGCCGTCTACCTGCAGCCACCTACGCTGCAGCAGTGCTGTTCCGTATTTCGGAGGACAAGAGTTCAGACTACAGGAAGAGAGTGTCAGTGGAGCTGACACACTCGCTATTCAAACACGACCCCGCCGCCTGGGAAATGGTAAGAGCCCCGAGTGGACTGTTTGTGTGACTGAAGGGTATTGGCACAAATGTTAAACGCTGCCGTGACAACACACCATATACTATATTTTAAAGAGTGCAGCCACTCTTTAAAAGTGTTCACCTGGTCTCGGTTATTTTAACCTCTACTCTACTCTGTTGCTTAGAAAAATCCTGAAAAAAACAGTCCATGTGCTGTTGACAGAATAAATCAAAATGTACTTTATGTGAGTTCCAGCCTGCTTTGAGAGGAAGGCAAAATATTTGACACATACATACACAACACTTGATCCTTGCTTCCTTCAACACTGTCAATCACAGCTGTCAATCAATTTGATTGATAAGGACTAATAAGGGTTGATATTGATGACTCTGCTCCCTGAAGACCGAAGCTCTTACAAGCCTTTAAAACGACATTCCTGACAGTAAATTTGTGCATGATTTAAACAGAGATGTTTGTAATTGGTCCAAAGAAAATGTACATAATAGTCTAAAAGTATTATTTTCTTGATCTGTTTCTGTACAGGCCCATACTGCAGTTCCTTTGGAGCCTACATACCTAGCTGATGGTGAGTACTTTGATTGAGAAGGAATACTGTTTCAATGCAACAACAAAAAACAAAAATGTAACGTGTCTGTCTGCAGTGGAGTTAACGTGTCTTAATCAGACACTTAGATGTCAAACGAGAAGACTGATGAACTCTTTTTGATGGTGCTGTCATCCACACGGCCAACCTGGGTCTGAAACCTGGGTTATTCTGGAGTTTCAGTTACTTACTGTATGTTTCACCACTGTATTCACCAAAGTTTTTGCTGAAATCTAGTCAGCCAATCAGAGCATCCACTAAACACCTCGTTCTCAGCAGAGAGGTGTAAAACGGGGTGGAAATGTTTTTTGACACTGAAATCCACATAAATATCTTCATAAGGAGGTCAAGACTGCAAATAAAACACCAGAAATGTTACAAGAGGGGACCTTTAAAACGTCACTGAGAAACATATCAAAATCCTGTGAGATGAGGAACCAAACGATCTAAAATACTTCAGTTGGAGCTAAAATGGAACTTAAACACAGCAAAACTACAGAACAACTCAAACACAGAGTGGTGTTACAGTGACGGCTCATTTCCCTCGCAAATTACCTTTTGTGAAGACACCAAGTATAAAATACCAGCCGAAAGTTTCCTTTTACAGCATGAACATAATCTGCATATATAATCTGCTCTTTGTTTTATGTGTCATTTAACAACTAAAAGAGACAGTGAGAAGCCCGCTAACTTTCCCAGACTATAATGTCACTCAGCTCAAAAAGAGGAGATAAAAGCTTCTGTTGGAATTCAGCATGTCTGCCTGCTGCCACTATTCCCAACACCAACTGCTTTCTTCCATCCGTCTAGACTCTGAAAACACTCTATTTTGGTTCCCCTTAGTCCCTTTCTCCATCAAACACAAACCCCCTGCGTCTCCCTTCCTGTCAGCTCTCAGAATTTCACAATAGGTGGAGAGAGCTTCAAAGAAAGCACACGGGCTCATTAGACAGAAGTCCCAGAGGGAGATGAGTTGTCACCAGCAGCCCACATGCAAGACACAACAAACCACATAACACAACATCAAAACAAGGCCGGACATCAACGTGCAAAACAATCAGGCTGCCTGCACCCCCACAGAGAGATGGTATTAGTATTCATGTAGGATACCTCCTCAGCAACAGAACCACAACTCACCAAGGTACGATCCCTGCTGCTCGCACAACACACCTGGACAAACAAGCTGCAGCGCCATAGGTGTGTGTGTGTGTGTGTGTGTGTGTGTGTGTATGTGTGTGTGTGTGTGTGTGTGTGTGTGTATGTGTGTGTGTATGTGTGTGTGTATGTGTGTGTGTGTGTGTGTGTGTGTGTGTGTGTGTGTGTGTGTGTGTGTGTGTGTGTGAGAGAGGGACTTAGGAGGGTATTGGTGCTATTTAAAGTCTCAATGTGTAATTTTTTACAGACGGTTAATCCACTGCAGTATTACACACAGTTTCTCTCTCTCTCTCTCTCTCTCTCTCTCTCTCTCTCTCTCTCTCTCTCTCTCTCTCTCTCTCTCTCACACACACACACACACACACACACACACACACACACACACACACACACACACACACACACACACACAGAGACAGAGACAGACAGACAGCTGTGAGTAGTTGTAATGGAGGTCAATTGAAGGTAGCCAAATGAACGTCCACTCTTCCACACATATAGGCCATATATGCTTTTTATAATTAGAATTTAAGAATATGTCACAATTATGTCTGTTTTTGTCCGGGTTCACGTGTTCTGTAAAATGTGGAAAACTTTGACAAATGTGGAGCAGCTTCTAGAATGGAGGCAGACTAAACCTTCATAGACTACTTTTTCCTCCGCACTCTAATGTTTTCTTTCATGGTGCACCATGTTGGACATCACTCACCAACACAGTAATGATTAGACTTAGCCATTAATGAGCCTTACGTAATACTATAGTTCTATATATCAAATTTGATAAAGTATTCAGCCAATAAGAAAACTAAAGAGTAAGATTTAGATGTTTACCAAGCAATGTTACACAGCATATTTCTGGAGTGAAATAACCTGGAGTTCAACAAAGAGTTGGATTGTGGGAGTTTATTTTCTAAGTTAGACTCCAGCTTGTGTTCAGAGACTCTTTGGTAATATTCTGGTGTTCATTCTCTGAGTGTTGAGGAGCATCATTCAACACGACTCTCTGTTTACTGCACAGCTTTGTTGATTTATTGGCATTTCCCAGCATGCCTTAGTTATTTCTTTATAACTTTTGAGAATAAAGCAACCAAATTAAATCAAAGTGATGGGCAGACATTAATATTTAGTTTTGTTAAAACATGCTGTTTTTTTATATTTTCAATAAAGACATAATGATAAATAAAATGGGGCTATCATTCAAAACCATAAATGTACAATGCAGGAACGTAACCAATCACAACATTAATACATTTGTCAGTTTTTAACTTGTTACACAAAGTTTTCATGCAGAAATAATTGTTGCAGACTGAATATAATCACACTGAATACAATTGTTCAATATAAATGTGCCATGAATATGTTGTTAATTTGTTATCTGTCTTACATAAAACCATTATAGTGTGATGCAATTTGAACTCCATGAATGGTAAGTGATTCACATGTTGGCTGTTAACACTGAAACAGTTTCACATTCAAACAACTGAAGGTTAAAGTATACTGTATGTATTCTTCATGGGAGTCGAGTTTTAACTCCCAAAGATTTCAGGTTCAACTCCTGAAAAGTGTTAAAGATCAACTTCTAGAAAAGAGTTCGTTCCACTCTGCTTCAGTGAATTCGATGGTCTCACATGTAACAAAGCAAATAGAGTTGATTTGAACTCAGAGTTTATTCCAAAGATGTGAATTTGCTGTGAAGTGTTGAAATTACGAAACGTTTCATATTAAAGAGGCATCACCTGTTTCATACATCCTCACATCAGTCATGAAACCTGAATAAAAACCTTTAATAAAAACGGCAAAATCCAAAGTAACTCAGCAAAGCCATGTAGATTCAGTACCTCAGCTTTCATAGAGCAAAGTCACAAAGTGCTTCAATGTGTCATAAAATGGGAAGTTTCTGTTGCAGGAATGTTGTGTTGGTGTAAATCATACACTTTCTTTTAGTAATAACTTACATCTGAACACAGACATGAAACATTTCGGTAGCATTGACCGTGACTTGTACATCATGATGTCTGATGTCAATCCAGAATAAACCTCAATTAATCTGCTTAGAAAAATGACAGAATGAAAAACACTTCAACACTTCCCTGAGAATCACCACATTTTCAAATATTCTTCAGTTCCAAAATAATCCCGATGGGGTTTATTTTTTTTCCTTTCATCATGTTGCCATGTTTATGTTTCTCAGATGTTATGTAATAGTGAAATTTCATCTGAGCTCTTTACACAGAAAAAAGACTAAGAGATCCACTTTAATACACAAGGACATCTGTTAAGATGAAGTTGCATCGTTCAGTGAAACTGTTTAATCCTTGTTGATAATTTTATAGTTTTTCATTTATATTTTGTAAAATGTTTTTTTGCTTTGTTTTCATCTGTAAAAGTTGCTTCGTTGATCGTTTCCTCTCTGTTGCTGTGTCTCAGACTTAGATGGCCACTACCCTCCGTACGGCTATGCTGATCTGCCTCTGGACACCCTGCCGCTCGACCCTGACCTCCACGAGGCCTACATCCCTGACATGACCTACGACCCCAGACAGGCCTACCCTGAACCCCTCTAACAGGTCAGCACACACATAGACCCTCACAAACAGTCACACCAGCCCTGCATGCTGATTCCCATTTCCAGCAAATAATTACTAACTCACTAATAATTAGATTAGGTTTATTGGAGTAAATGACTTAACAATTACAAAACATCTTCTCTTTTAACCTCCTGAGACCCAGCGGGAAAAAGGTTTTGCAGTTTAGAATGTTTTTATATAATTTAAGTATTGTGGTTGAAAGAAATGTTACAGCAAGAATGTTTTCAAAAATATGATTTATTTAAAAAAAATTTTTATCATGTGTCCCTTGTAGTGGAAATGGGGTCTTAGTTGATTACAGGTCGTAATGCTATTTTATTGTTTCATGTGTCTTCATGTAAACATTTAATTTCATGTAATAAACATAAAAACAGTTGGATGAAGGAGACACGTCTGAACACTCAAACATAATTTTAAAAATGACATCTCCCTTCTTATCAGTGAAGTCTCAAAGTGTATTTGATTGTTTTTCTAAGTGCAGAACGAATGTTAAATCCTCCAGCCAAGATGAAACTGTGGGTTGACTCAGAAAACGGGTATCTGAACAGCTTCCAACAAGAACATTTAGAGAAATGACAAAGATGAAATCAAACTAATTTTAAATCTCCGTTACTGGAGTGGAACCGGGCCACCGTCTCCTTATTAGTGTTTTAATGTGCTCTTGAGTAACCGGGTTTACAGTTACAGAATTTCTGCAGTACCTATATTTCTTAAGTATGATGTAATCATAAATCCTCATTTCACCAGGCAGAAGATTTCTCCTGTCAATATAAAGTTGCTGCCACACTGGAGTAGGGAGTTGGTGATGATGATCATGTAGTACTCTGACATAGACAGCATATAGACACATTTCCTAAAATCTATTCATATAAATAAAGTGTAACATACCCAACATGATTATGCTCACTTACTGTAGTACAAAGACAAAGTAGCCAATCTGCTCAGAGGTGCCGCTGCTGCCGAGATGGACAACAAGTATCTGTAGACACTATGCTGATATAAATTATGGGGCTGGTGTAGCTGGTTACTACGGTAACTCATAAAGAAAGATGTTGTTGTTGAGGTCTGTTCTTATTTCTGAGAGACGTGAGCTGTTCACAGTTGACAGAAGGGTATGAGGACTCCAGCTGCTTTTCTGACGTGTTGGGAATTATATAATATCATTATGTCATTTTCTGTAAATATAAAGCCTGGCTGGGTACTCTGTAATTATTATGTCTCAAAGAGTGTTTACATGATTTTTAATGACAGTCTCAATCAAAACATCGTAGTAATTTCATGCCACTGTGAGAAACTGCTGGCTGTGTGTGACGTACAACCATCTTCTGGAAACTGGCAGCAGTGTGGTGCACGTTTCATCTTATTTTAAAGTGGTGATTCAAAGGCCAGAACAAATGATACATGATTGAAGATGTTGCTGTGACTATCATTGGAAAAACCTCTTCAGCTCTTTATGACTGGGAGGTAGTCTCGGGAATATTTTGGAATACATAGTTTTGGTGGTGAAAAATGTATCCTGTTGATAGAAAACAAAGTATAATCTGGAAAACAATTCCTCTGACACATATTTACTGTGGCTGTATTTAATAATGTAATTTAAGTGTCACTTAATTAGTAAGATGAAGAGATACTGGTACCTGTGTTTTTGAATAGAGCTCATTGTTTCTCCCTGGTTCTTTTGCTCAACTATAAGCTAACAATGTTCAATGCCATGACAAATCTTAATCTTCTCACCACAACCTGATAAAAAACTAAATAAATTCAATGTTTCAATGTCAAACTATTCCTTAAAAACTATTGTTTGAAATGCTGCAGCCAAATATTTGGTGCACTGTCTTATATGTAGTATCTTGTGTAACGACACCTCGGTTGATGATGATGCTCAAGAACTCTTGATCTTTTTGTTGCAGGAGAAAACAACAGAAACATTGAAAGAGAGAGAGAACAAATCATAGGAAGAAAGACTGGAGGGAAGGATGGAGGATGGAGGAGATTAGAGGTTTTTATCACAAAGGGAATCAGCCCTTTTCAACGGGGAAAGAAATCCCATTTGGCAATCAAGAACTATTGAAAGAGGTTGCTTATCAAAAAGAGGTTTATTGTTGCTGTAAATGAAAAATGTAACTTTGTTATAATGTTTTACTGTGGGCTGAAAGTGGGGGGTGTCTGACGTTTCGAGGCATCGTTACACGGGTACCTTTTTGAAGCAATCAAATTAGGTAAGAATGCCTTACACTGACATTTGAGACATGCAAACCACTGCTGAACCAAACTCAGCTGATGATCCTCACCAAATGTTTTAGCGCTTCATCTGTAAACATTTAGAAACAAGTAAGAACATTTGAATATGCTGAAATGTACAAATGTGACGTCATTGAAGCTCCCTGCCTGTTCATTCGTTTTAAATATTTCCATCCATGTATCTCATGAAAAACATTCATATTAGTCAGTAATAGGTTTCTTTATATTACACAGTCTATCACAATCCCCAGTTTAACACAATTAATCACTGAACCCACAAAAACATGAAAAGTCTGAGGTCTTTGCTTGTAAAACACTCAACATGTACCAGGAATAGAATTTCTCCCTTCTTGGCAGTAATGCCGAACACCATTGCTACCAAAGGCTACCCGTGTATCCCAGCCTTAAGCTGCTGTCTTATAGATGTCTCCACTGTGTACTTGAACAGTGCATTATGTCCCAGGGTGTCCATGTGTGGTTGTTGCATGGTAGTATATTGTGTACCCATTGAAATAGTGTTCACCTTTGCATTCTGGGTAAAAAGGAAATCTGGGTTTTTACAAGCCATTCTTGGATTACGCCAGCCATTTGGAAAAGTTGAGTGCAGAACTGGACTACAAAACCCTCCATGGCCCAACCTCACTTTCACCAAGCAGGTTTTCTGTTCAAATGACCACAGGAAATGGACTGTAATTTGCAAACTCAACTTTTCCCAGATGTACTCAGAATATCTTCAGTGGAAATGGACCACGGCTCTCTGATCAACAGACCAACAGAACTTTACAACAGTACGCACGCTGTGTATCGACATGAGTGACTTTTGTACTCGGGGTGTGCTGATCATTTCAATATGAAATGTGTCAGTAGTTCACTGTTAATGGACGGGAGCAAGTTCTAATACATACTCAATGCTGCTCACAGCATGTATGAAGAATTCAGTCTGTGATCGGTGTGCAGCACCATTTCTATCCAACCATTACATAATAGTTTGATCCAAATGGTTTGCATTTAAGTGCAGCCGCAGTTGGACGTGGACATTATGGACAGTTGGGTCACAAAGTGCTCTGTGCTCCAAGGGACGATGTGATCTTAGTCACCAAGGGACGACGTGATCTTAGTCACAGGGTTTCTGTTTCTGTACTCAACTAACAACATCAGCTGTAGCTTACAGTATGAAAAAAAGCACAAATATAACGACTTAAATAAAGCAGCTGCTGAGATAATCTTCTACAGATCTTAAATTCTAAATCTTCAGTCATGAAAGTTTGTCCTGGGATTCATTTATTCTGCTTGCACAGAGGACTTGCAGTGTTTCTGAAAGATTTAGAATACTTGTGTTTAACCATGTCCATCAAAGAAATAAAATACAATCAAATTCACTTTGTTATATGTATTTCATTTTTATGTGTGCATTTACTGTCATGATTAAATGAAAACGTGTTAAAAGGCCAGTTATCTAGCTTGTTGTCTTCTAACTGAATGAATTGTTTTAAGTGCTTCGCATTTAGCTTCGGCAAGTCAATGATATCCCTGAAATACACCTTTCACTTTGTTTTCTGTCATGTGATTTGATTTTAATTTGGCATGGAACATACTATATCACAATGAAAAACAATTTATTCAGTTATTCAAGAGAAAAGGCCAAACAATGTCTTTTTAAACAAACTAGTATACAGCAATGCAAATGCATACATAAAAGGCAAATACATACATGCCAATGTATGTTGTATTTTTTTCTTAATTAGTTTAAATTCAAGCACCTGAACACTTTCACATCACTAAAAAAGTTTCAATGGGCCAATAACCATGTGCAGTCAGATGATGGATATTGTCATGTTGGACTTTCGACTACTTTCAATAGAACTAATGTCAAAGCTAATACAAGTTGTTGTTTTTTTTTTCAGGGAGTGAAACAGTGAGTGATTAATTAATTAATTAATCATACATCTATCTAGTAAATGTATTGTGGGGAAGTGGGTGCATTCTGGGCCTTTCCCCTTCAGGCTAACAGTCCTGTTGGCCTCATTAGTATCACACTTGGTGGAAAGATAGAGTTTAAATATGGATGACGCATCTCCTCCTGCTTGGTTCTTCTCTTAGCTTAACACCAAGGGTAGAACTCAAAACCACATCTCCACCCCCCGTCTCTACTCTGCAGACTCTGGTTGCAAATGATGTCACCGGCACAAAATGTCAGCACCCATTTCCACAATATTTTGGCTTGACCTTTGGGGAGGTATACTGTTGTTCATCTTTACATGCAGTCTATGGGTTGAGATGAGATGAGAACCAAAGCAATGAAATGTTCATTGTGCACTCAAATCCCAACAAGTCATGCTTTGATGGTAAAACTAGACAGCTGTTTTTAAGAGTCGAACTTTAACTGAAGCTGTTTTTTTACTGCAAAAACGTAACTCTAATGCTCGGTTCTTCCTTCCCTCTCACACATATTCGTATCATCTGTTTGGTAGGTGTCTAGTGCTTCCAACTACATCTCGGTTTTGTTCTGATCCACTACAAGCGTTGTGATTATTTTTCCATCCTCTTGACTGAGATGTTGAATTTTTCCTGCACTATTTGGCTGTTTTTTGTAAATCTTTGTTTGTCCAATGCTGAGAAATCTTGTGCTCCACCACTGACTCCAGCTCAGGCTGAACATTATGGTTTATTCAACAAGTGCTGGTCATCCTGGAGACTGTTGTTGTTGTTTGTTGTGATCAGTGTGTGAAACATCAGGCGCTATACAAGAACAAGCACGGTTGTGTTTTGTATGGTCTGTTATTTCTTTGTTCTGTGATCCAAGGACTGAGCATTGAAAGAAAACATGACCCAAGATAAATTAGGGAGTTTTATTTTGTATTTATATGTATTGGCATTTTATTTTGTACCAGTTATATATATTTTGTGGCCTTTTTAAACATGCAGAAAAGTGGCAAAGAGATCAAATGTATTGATGAATTACCATACAGTATATGTACACATTATTTGAGTGTGGATGTTTGCTATGTTTTTTTTTGCTATGTAACCCAACAGGATATTAATTGCAGCTTAAATTATTTCCTAAACCTGTAGCAATTTAAAAAATGTCAAATTATTTTTAAAGCTTTGTTTTTTCTGCAGCTTGCACTATTATTAGTTTTCCATTAACAGACTAAGAACTCACAGTATAGAAACCAACACTTTTCACAGCTAAAACACAGCTTTTAGAAAGTATAGACCAGAGAGGCCTCGGGTCAGCTGACCGGGCTGGTTTCTGTTCACATCAACCAGGTATTTTGAATTAGTTTTTGTATCCAACCCTGTGGCAGGTCACTGAGTCACTACCAGCCTTCTTCCCCATCAGGGAGAGCTACCTATTCTCACGCTGGGGTGGCGTGCTGTGGAAGCAGCATCTGTATGTTATCCAAACAGGCAGCTGAAGCACCCACGTGATCTTGCTGCCTGTTTTCTATCGTTGGCATTTTCCATGTTCGCATTTTGTCAGTGGAACCAATGTGATGTGTTTCCTCTTTGTGGGCTCACATTGCATTTGGACGAATAACAGATAGTGTTAGCTTCTAAATTTAGCAGCATTTCACTTGAACTTGTAACTAGTCTTGAATAACAGTGCGTCATAGTGAACGCTTAGTAAATTACACTCTATTCCAAATGCCATAAATGTTTTGATTACATCTATGCTACTCTAAAATCGATAAGATTTTGAAAAAAAAAAAAAATCCTTTTAAGATGAATTGAAAATAATTCTGAAACCTTCCCCAAAATGTATTGACAATGAGATTTTAATTTCATCTGTCATGTACGGGGAACTAAGACCCCTGTAGCCCCCTCCGACCCCCCCTTCCACACACACACACACACACACACACACACACACACACACTAACTACAGTTACCCTACTGTTGTGATGTCTCACCTGGTTGATTAATCACCATCAGATACAGAAACCATGGTAATGGATAGATGTCTGTCTGGGGTTTTGGTACTTCAGGCCTGACAGTGCAAAATCTCTACTTTACTGACAAGATATTGAACAGATGGATTATTGGCATCTGAGCAGGTAATGTCCTTAATAACTGAAGAAGTTGCTTTAGAGAACCACCCTAATTTCTGACCAACAGCTTTAGATGTTGCACTTGAAAAGGACAGTACAGTCGCAGTAGTCACAGATGCAGCAATCACACTTGAACTCTTGAAGGACTCCAGCACAGCCCTACTTTTCACAATATTAATGTGTACATTACCAATAATGAAAGAGTCTCTTTTTTGATCCTATGGTATGCATGACTGTGTGTTTGTGTGTCATTTGATGTGGCAGGGGATGACTGCACTGCTGAAAGGAAGGGGGGGATCCTAAATATAGGGAGGAAGTTTCAGGGGATAAATGTGACCAATGTGCCCCCTGCTGGTTTTCATCAAAGAAGACACCAAATCCCATATGCTGCTGGCAAAACAAAAGAAAAGAAAACAAACAGCATGATTGGAACCAGACATGAATAATTTAATATAACATCATGACAACCTCCTTTGCAATATGTCATACTCATCATAATGCAGTACTTACAATTCATCTAAAAATGATGGTTTTATATGGCAATGGAACTTCTTCTGGATAATACAGAAATAAAATGTGATGATTACATTTCACATCATAGCATTTTTTTTTTTTTAAATGTGAAATATACAATGTATATCCCACTGGAGGCCTAAATGCTGACTTTCCTCAACTATGGAGGTGGAAAAAAACTGATTTCTTAATTATTGTAATTATGTAGTCACACTTCCACAGTGACAATCAGCAACAAGATCCACATCAGATGATTTCAGCACTGGCTTCACTGGCTTTTCAGCATTGTTCCCCACTCCAACTTTTTAAACCACTGTTGGTAGAACTTGAAAGTTCCTGACATTGGTGCCCTCTGGGAACAGAGGGAATAGGCTGCATTAAACACAGATCTCATTTCCACGTGCAACATGCATTTTCTAACTGGATCTGGATGTTCATGCAATTGTAAATGCACACAGAATTCAATCGAATGCAATAAGAATTTGTTTGGGTCAATCAGACCACAGCTTGAGGTTGTTTGTGCTCATCGACTCCCGATTAGACATTTGTACCAGTGCTGGGGGATTCAAGTGTGAAGGAAGTGTGATGTTGCCCTGTCATACAAGGTCTGAAACTCAAAATGTATTGATTTTTTGGTAAAGTATTATGTGCACTCACACTAACATGATATGACTTATAAAATCAAGTGTTATCCTTGATAATTGTGTTCATGATGCGTGTCTTTTATTTTTACAGTAAATAAACAAAAATCTTATACGTACAAGTTGATTTTTGTTGTATCATGGCACGAGTTCCGGTCTGCCGATCTTAATTTGCATAATGTGGTCTGATAACAACAATCAGGTCTATGTGGAAAAACTGTGTCACATTTAGAACTTAAAGAAAAACCACAAATCACTTTCAGGTTTTTGACAAATCATTGTATTATGTTGTGCAGCACAATATGGACTCGTTTACTTTAAACCACTTCAAAACTGTATAGAAAAGCTCTTGCTCCAATCACCAAAAGTCTTCGTTCCATTGGTCAGATAAACATAGTTGCATTGTCTGAGAGTTTTACAACCATGTAAAAAACACTCTTAACATGCTTAATATTACAACGTAAAACAGAAAATCTTCCAGTAAACAAGTAAAACCTTCAAAGAGAAGGCATAGTTTCTAATTTATGACCTGGGCCTCTGATTACACCGCTTACATCTTCATACCCATTTTTACCAAACCCAATCTCATTAAGTGTTTATTTAATTTCAAATAAATGAGATAAAACATTTTCCCGTGCTTTTAATATCGTTTGCCACCAGCATGTATTCCAAACTAATACATACTGACCATTTAAAATACCATACACCATTTGACAGTTTATTTTAACACCATATAAGATAAGACAGTACATTTCCTCGCTGAAAAAGCCAAAGCAAGTTTCCTTCTTTCTGCAACATTTGCATGTGCCAACTGATTGATAGTTTAGGTCAGAAAATGTCATGGTTTGGATAACTGAAAGGACCATAAATAAAACAATTAAAATAAATCAATAAATACTTCAATCATAGGGCTACTTTCTTTCCTTGTCGACTTTTTCATGCAAAGGCAAATTATGTACCACCATACGGGATACAGTACATGGTAAAAAAAAATTGAAATAACAAAAAAAAACATTTTGTAATTGTCAATGCAATATACAACATGGAAAAGTCCACAGTGACATGATGCACAAAGTGTTGATTTAGATTTAATCAAACCCACCTTTCTCTAATGCCAACCAAAGATGGAAGTCTGGATTTGAACTACGGCCTCTGGTGAGACAACTGAGTACTGGGTTTGCCATTGTCTCACTGAAATAAACAAGACCTTCCCTGAAAGAGACGTTGTCTGGGTGGCACCATATGCTGCAGTAAAACCTGCAGCATTAATGCTTCCTTCCATATGTGCAAGTCACTCATGTCATGTGTACTAATGCATCCCTGTACAATCACGGATACTGGCTTTAGAACCGAGCTGATAACAAGCTGGGTGGTCCCTCTCCTCTTTAGTCTGGAGCACATGATTTCCAAAAACAATTTCAAATTTGTATTTGTCAGACTACAGGACAGTTTTCCCCTTTGCGAGTCCCAAAGAGATGATATTTGTTATGGTTTCTTCTTTGGAGAGTTTTAACCTGCATTTGTGGACGCAGCGATGAACTGTGTTCAGAGACAATGGTTTTCAGAAGTGTTCCTGAGCCCATGCAGTGATTTCCACTCGAGAATCGTGGCTGTTTTTAATGCAGTGCTGCCTGAGGGCCCGAAGTTCACCACCATCCAAAATTGTTTTTTGGCTATTTCCCTTGTGTTCAGAGATTTCTCCAGATTCTCTGAATCTTTTGATGATAATATGAACCGTAAATGATGAAATGCACAAATGATTTGCAATTTTACATCAAGGAACATTATTCTTAGATTGTTGCATTATTTGACAACAGAGTCTTAAGAGAGTGGTGAACCTCTCCCCATCTTCATGATAGACTCTGCCTTTCTAGAATGCTCTTTGTGCATCTAATTAGTCATAAGATGTTCCAACAAGTGTTTGTTTTTTTGTATTACACAATTTTTCCAACCTTTTAGTGACCCTGTCCCAAAAAAAAATTTAAATATGCTTTTGCCATCAAATTCTAAATGACCATACATTTTTCAAAAAATAATACATTTCTGTTTCAACGTTTGATGTATTGTCTTTCTGTCTGTTCTATTTTCAATTAGATATGGTTAACATGATGAGAAACTTATCGCATTCTTTCGCATCCCATCACACTTTTTTCAAATTGGGGATGTAGGATGAAGTTTGCCATGAACTTGATTAAGTACAGCCATGAAGCCCCTGTGAGACTAATCATGTATTTTGGATACTCCACGACCTTTCTTTTTCTCTAAAGTCTGTGCTGATGATTTCAGACTAATTTTACCTAAATGATAACCACACTGAAGTTGCCATGTTTGACAAAGAGGTTTTGACATAATCATCCACTTAATGGTCTATTAAACAGTTGCTCTTAGCATTTGTAACTATAAACCAGGGATAAACAACATGCATTGATATCGACTATGTCCTGAAAATTAAATCAAAGGGCATTAAAGGCTTCAACAGATTACAAAGCAGAACATTATTTTGATGAGTTCAAGGCTTGCTGAACAATAATTTTGTACAGAGGCACATACTCATTTATTAAGGGCTTTGAAATTAGAGTTTTAACATTTTATCTGATCTGAAATCAGCCTCCCTACAACTATGGAGTTCACTCAATATGGTTTAGAGTGGGCATGACAAGGGTTTCCTAAAAACACGCCATTTTTTAGAACATTCAATCCAACATTAAGGGGTTGCATCATCCTAAACCACGCTTGTAATGAGCCTGTTTGAACAATGGAGGGAGCTCCAGTCCTGGATATCACAACACTGCTTTACCATGAGAATGAAGACATAGGCTACTGTAGACGGGGTGGACAATATATTGGAATGGATTCTATTTAAAAAGCAGCATTATGGCGTGAAGATGCACCAACGCAGTATGAATTTGTCCAGTATTTGTTAAATGGTGGTTAAAGCTATAAAACCTCCACTTCACTGTGAACTAAGAATCCATTTAACTGTTCAGAAACACTGTCCCATGAGGTCTGTCTCCTGACCTGTTTTATTATGGTTATTAGTGGAGAAAGCACATACAACACAGCTTATTTCCTTTTTAAAGAGACGTTTGTGTTCATTATCGAGAATATTTGGTTAATTAACTAACTGGCAAAGGATGACAAAACAGTTTTTGGAACAGTTTAAGTAAACTGAAGTGTTCTTTCTTTAATCACTTTATTATTAAAACATTGTCTTTTCAATGCTGCTAAGCTGCAGTGAAAACACTGTGAAACATTTTCAAATTTTAGAAAAACTGTGGACCTGAGTTCCCTCAGCACTGCCAAAAAGAATATGTTTATTCAGGTAATGTTTCAGTGAAACGTTCTTCTATTTCCCAAGATGAAAAGCTGTTTGAAGACCTTCTCCACACTGCCAGGGAGAACATTTGTAGTAATAAAGCTACATACCATTTGATTTTTCATGTGCAGATATTTTGTTGTAGAACATCACTGTCAAAAGAGTTTTTCGTTGACTTTTAGACAGAGGAGACCGGAGCCAGAATACAAGTTAAAAGGTTTAATCAGCAGTTGATTAATGTTGTACAAGAGCAGCGTTTTAACAATGCACCGACATTATGTGGTTACAGAGCGAAAGGCTCAGAGTATGAGCGTTTAAAGTCAGTATTTATGTCTCTTGTGGACGTGGTCCTCGTCGACTCAGACGATACATTTCTCTTCAGGCTGAGGCCTTCATAATTATCTATTAATAAAGGGGCTGTTATTGACTACTTGATGAAAATAACAAGTTGAGCCATCTCTACACAGGCACAAAGAGTTGTTCAAGGACGTGTCTCCACGTATTTTACCATATAAAAATGAAATTCTTATAACAATCACCTTTGCTGAAAGTAACTGGAATTATTTCTTAATAAGAATGTATACCTTAAAGATGTGGTTTATCTATCCTTTGTTGGTTCAAAATAATTTCCCAAAAAGTTTCTGATAGTTACACGAAGGCAAAGTGGATCTCTCACAAAGTTTTTCTAATGTAGAAGGTTTTAAAAACTCTCTGGGGGATGTCCTCCATCAATGAACAACCGCTGACTGTATTATAACATTTTCTTATCCAATCTTAAATTAGATGAATGAGCTGAAACGCACTGCCTGTCTCCTAACAGTGTAGTCTTTGCTTTTCTGTGTTTCTTGAAACCTCCTGAAAAGATATTAGTAAACTACAAGACCTGTATAACCTGACCTGCATCTATAAAACCTTGGACCAACTGGGCGCAAGGTGATGCTTCAACAAAATGTTTTTTACAATTATATCGTTGTCTGCCTCTGCATTACTTCATGTGGTCTTACAGTAATGTTAAATTGTCAAGGTCTTTGGTTGACTGCTTGCATTTCATTCATTAAAATCACATTTTATTGACAATTCAATAAGAAACAAGCTGCCAATCTGCAAAGAGCCCAATCATTTCCACTCGCAGCTGTATTTTTAATATGTTTTTACTGAGGTCAGACACTGACTTGGTCACTTGTGTTACCCATCAACAGATGCATTCGGGTCATTTTTCAGCCTGGTGATCTCCCACTTGTTTCTCTCTACCATGAATTTTTATATACTTCCATTTGATCATTAAGTCCAAAAAGTAAATATACAAATCCAGCTTTGCCATACTTCCTTGGCATAGTAACAGGTTTTGCAGGTAATTATCACCTAATTAGTTAATGACCAGATTGTATCTGGAACTCAGTCATTGTTATTATTTCTGCCTACTGTACATCATCATCATTATTACCATCATCTATCATCTATCATCATGTTATTACCTTTCATTCAATGTTAATTTACTGTTCCCAGTAAATTATTGGGGACTTTTTGTCGTCAAGCAAAACTGAATCAGAATGTTTTCTGGTAATGATGTTACGTTTTATAAAACATATTTTTCTATTAAGAATCAACTGTCAATTGCTTGCTGACTTGATGTCATTGTAAATGAGGGTCATTTCTCAAGTATAAATAAACGTTGAATAAAATAATTGTTATATATATTAAACTAAGCTTTTTAGTATTGGAAAACTATGTGTGTGTTTGTAGTGGGAGGTGCATGTGCATCTGCAGGACTGGTGCCCTCTGAACGAACCCTGCAGCTCCATCATCTTAGTGACAATAAGGAAAACACAAACATTTCTGTATCACTGTGTCTACTTTTAATTTTATGATGTTGTCTGTCAGACTTTCAGAATACTGGAGTGATTATATTGCACACTCACATGCAGAGACAACTACAACATACAAACAAACACTTATTGTCGCTGTTGTTTTACACGTTTGACCAACCTGAATAGAGTCGAACTGCAAGGCTCAGTGTCTTCGTCTCTTATCGCAGACAAGCAATTGAAGAAAAAAAATATTTTTTCCCGCTTAACATTTTTCTCCTGAATTGCAGAATTAATAAGGAGTTTGAATTATATCTCTCTCACATGTGACCTGCTATGCATCAATTATTGATCACCTGTTTCTACACTAGCGAGACATAATTACCTTCTGTAATGTGAACCCTTCATCAAATTTAAACATTTATATTGCTTATCTTTCTGCCTAACCCTCTGGCTAAATTTTTCTAATTACACTAATCAAACTGAGCTGGAGAGTAATTCTTCTCTTTGCTTCCAATGGAAACCAGGGATGACATGCACATTTCACATGACCCCGGAGTACTTCACTTCCAGTGAGGTGAAATGATGAATAATGGCTGGTGTCCCTCCTTCGTTTTGTCTGATGATGTACTGCAGGTTGGAGAAGCAATCACTCAATACATTTATTAAAAGCACAGCAATAAGGAAATTATTGTATTAAAAAAAACACATTTAAAATGGCCTCACTCTAACCTTCTAAGACATGAGGACATTTATCCTGATATGAAGCACAACATGCTCAAACTCAGAGGTTCAAGAAAAGAAAGATCCTGATCATCATCACAAACAAAACTCCACACTGAAAGCGATTTATAGGATAATTCCAGTTTATTTCAACCTATCACAGTTTTATTGATGCATATTTCTGCAGTTAGAAGAAGTTAATTTTTGTTTCTTTCAATAACACTTGGAAAACAAATGGTTCCAATGATTGTAAAAGTAAAAACATTTGAGGAAGCTGCAGAGACCTCAGTCTTTTAGCCCTTACTGCCATAGTAAGGATGGAGGTTTGGTTTTAACTTTGGTAGGGACACAACAACCCACCTCCCTTGAAACCCTGTCGGCCCAACTGCTTCTCCCTTAACATGATCTACCTCATTCCTGATATACTTGATTCCTGAGTTTCCTATGTGAAATAATAAGCCATTGATTAAGTCGGATAAACTTGGAGTCACATTTATCTTTGAGGACAATTGTAAATGTTGACTGAATTGGATCTTATGACAGCAGCTTACTATGTTGTAAGATTTTTTTTCCTAAATAAACTCAAGACCAAAATTATTTGCTTTCAAAGGTTATACTTACTGAACTTAAATGCTGATTCCTCCCTTTAAAAATAAATACGATCATTTATTATAGAAACCGTGGGGATGCACCTGTTTCTTCATCAGCCTGCTCTACTTCTCCAACCTGCTGTGAGCTTCCTGCATTCACAATAATTAGTTCACTGTGACATTTTTAGGGTTGCTACTGAAATTGCTAACCAACAGATAACAAAAGCCAGGGTTGGTTTGCTAGTTAATACCAACCAACACTAACATCAGTTGAGATTATGTTCCAGTGAAAAGGTTGTTTTTATATAACTTGGTACTGGCGAGTTATTAACCAGCTATTAATTATGCCCTGCTGGTGAAAGATGTTCTGATGTTCCTTCTCTTTGATGGTTTTGGCAGCATGATATCTTTAAAGTATAAAACATAGACAAAGTTATGCAACAGTTCAGACAACAGAGGAAGGAGAGTAAGTTATCTGTTAGCTGTCAGTCCTTACATTAAGCATCAGTGAAGATGCTTGACGTAAGGACTGACAGCCCTGATAACTCAGTGGTCAGCACAATGATATTTTCACATGATGGTTGTATGACTCACAGACGTTGAAGTGCATTCCCGGTAAGTCTGTGAGGGTTTAGGGCTGTCCCACTATTAAATCATCGAGTCTCTGAGGGCTCTCTGGCGGACATTTTGAGCCCTTTAAGCACCCTTTCCATAAGTCTGCGTTTCTGCAGACTTTGCCTCAGGGAATTACCCGCAGTTCATAGAAAAATTGGTGACGTATTAGACCTGGTTGTCCCTTCGCACATCTCCGGGGCAGGGGGGAGGGGGGATCAGAATGACTAATATGCATTATCTCCAATGATAATACGAACAACATTGCTCGTCGGAAGACATGCTATAGTATGACTTTTTTTTTTTTAATATTTCAGATGACATGCTATAGTATGACTTTTTTTTTTTTAGATATTTCAGATGACATGCTATAGTATGACTTTTTTTTAAAATATTTTGGATGACATGGTACATTATGATTTTCTTTCATATTTTGGACAATATACTATGTTATGATTTTTAGTTCTTGTACTTGGTCCTAAACACCTCAGAAACTCTTTCTGTAATCACTTAGTTACTCTAGATGACGTTGTCTTGGCCTCCAGTAAAACTGTGAGGAACCTTGGGGTCATCTTTGATGAGGATTTGTCCTTTAGACACCATATAAAGCAAATCTCCAGAACTGCCTTCTTTCATCTACGTAATATTAATAAAATCAGGAAAATCCTTCCTCAGCGTGACGCAGAAAAACTCATTCACTCATTCACACTCTGTTGGAGGTTTTTCTCCCTTAAAGAGGAGTTTTTTCCTCCTAGCTTATGTGGGAATTGTTGAATTGTTGAATTGTTGGTTTCTCTGTATAATATTATAAAGTCTTGCTGTAAAGACTTTAATGTGTTAAGTACCATGAAATAACCTGTGTTGTGATTTGGCGCTATATAAATAAAATTGAATTGAATTGAATTGAATATTTTCAACGACATACTATAGTATGACTTTTTTAAATATTCCAAAGTATGACTTTTCTTTCGCATTTTGGACAACATATTATCGTATAACATGTTATCATATTTTGGAAGACATACTATAGTATGAGTTTTATGTCATATTTTAGATGACATGCTATAGAATGACTTTTTTGTAAAGTTTTGGACAACATGCTATAGTATAACTTTTTTTCACGTTTCGGACGACATCTTATTGCGTGACTTTTTTTTCCTAACCTTGACGACATAAAATAGCACGTCAGATTTTATCCAGCCGGGAATTGAACACAGAACCTTCTTACTGTGGGGTGACAGTGCTCACAATTGCACCACCCTATGATGTGATTGTTTTTTTATATTCTTCGCGACATACTAAAGTCTTTTTTTTTCTTCATATTTTGGAAGACATGCTTTATTATGAAGTTTTTTCATAATTTGAACGAAAACCTATTTTATATATTTTTTTTCATATTTTGGACGACATGTTATGTTATGATTTTCTTTCATATTTTGGACGATATATTATGTTATGTTATGATTTTTTTTTCCGCATTTTGGACAACAAAATATGACTTTTAAATATTCCAAAGTATGACTTTTTTTTCCCTATTTTGGACGACATCCTATAGTATAACTTTTTTTTTCACATTTCGGACGACATCTTGTGACTTTTTTTCCCTAAACTTGATGACATGAAATACCATGACATATTTCATTCAATATGATAAAAAAGTCACACTATAGCATGTCTTCTAAAATATGAAAAAAAAGGTAACTTTCTTTCATATTTTTGACGACATGCTATTGTATGATTTTTCTTTCGCATTTTGGACGACATTCTATTTTTCATATTTTTGACATCGTGCCGGAACAATTTTTTCTTATTTTGGACGACTAGCATCACTATGGGAAGCACAGTGGTGCAGTGGTTCACACTGTTACCCCTCAGTGAAAAGGTTGTGAGTTTGATCCTGGCCAGCATTCTACGTTCACTTTTTTATCATATTTTAGACGAAATGCTATAGGATGACTTTTTTTCATATTTTGAACGACACTGTAGTAGGATTTTTTTTTTCATAGTTTGGACAACATACTATACAATTCATTATGTTTTCATATTTTGGATCACACACTATTGTATTACATTATTATAAAATGTATATAAAACAATACGACTTCTGTTTCAACACATGATATGTTGTCCTTGGTGTATTTGCAATTAAATATGGGTTAATGAGATTTGCAAACACTTGCAATTCTGTTTGTATTAAATTTTAAACAGCGTTACAACGTTTTTGGAAACAGAGTTGTACAAATCTACACATTTGCACTATTTCCTTTCGGTTTCTTTTGATTCTTCATTTCCCCTAATCTCTGCAGTGGAGGTGAAGAGTGCAAAGTTAGTATCAGCATAGAAATACAATGTACACTTTTATTGGCAATAGAAGGGGTTGAATTAAAACAGAATTACCTCACCACATCCAAACATGGGGAAGTTCCTCATAAAAGCCTGAAATTAAAGTAGAATAGCTTTTTCACCTTTGGCGTTTGCTCAGGGTTTGATGAAGGTCGGAAAAACGGACAGAAATAATGTTTTGAAGCCTAACAGTGAAACCTCTCATTAATTACAGACTGCTGGAAAAAGAGGCTTTAGATTTTCTCAAACATGTAACAAGCACTCTGGGTTCATACCTGCTGATTCAGCTATTTGTACAGATGTGACAATGGATGTATTTAAAAGGGTCCCACTGAGATTGCATATGTACATGGCCCAGGTTGTTGTGCTCCTCCACTGCCTGCAGGTCATTTCATTACATTTCATTTTATTCATATAGTGCCAAATCACAACACAGGTTATTTAATGGCACTTAACACGTTAAAATCCTTACAACAGACCTTCACAACATTATACAGAGGATATATATATATATATATATACACATAGTAACATGTCTTTGACATATTACGTTATGGCCTTAACCTTAAGTCAATCGTTTTCACAGCGGTCTCCTGGTTAAAGTTCTGTATTTGAACCATTCAACCACTCCCGACCTCCTTCCTATGCAGACAATAAATTACATTCTTTATATTATATCACCTGACTTCCTCCTTTGCTCACGTCGTAGTTACAACAGCCAATAGAGGCTGCACAGTTTAGAGCCACAGACAGGAGAGGGAGGTCAGAAAGCATACAATGGTTTTACATATTGTTGGTTTTGGTCTTTTCATGGATAAGGTGAAGACAAAAATATAATAACACACAAGACATTAGAATCAGCTCTGGACATTCAGTACAGTGGTAAGATTTGCTAATAATAGAAGAAGAAAAAAAACTCCACTCCAAAGCTTTTTAAAGAGGATACAGGCGAGAAGATGTTGAGAAAAGAAAACTTTATTGATGGTTATTGATTAGTGGAAGAACCATAGTACATGCACATACAATGACTGGGTAGGAAGCCTTGTTTTGAACCACAACACCTACTGGAAGCAGAGCTTGTATAAAGTAGTTGCGGAGCCAGACATTCAGCATAGTGAGGACTACAAGTCATCCCGCTTTAGGTTGACGGTCCTCACACACAGCACACAGACGAAGGTGTGAACCAGCGGGCCGAGCGGCCCCGAGGCTCTTACTGCTGCCTTTTTTATAATGTGATGCATCTGAGAGTTTTTCCTATCTAATTTGTTATAAATACAAAAAGGGAGATATGTAACGACACCACTAATTGGGGATAGTTGTAAACAGAATGTGGCATAGGAGAGGCCTGTGGCTGGCTTGCAATGCAGCTGTAGCCGATCTCCTGTAGCCCATGTAGTGCTTTTCAAATACACTACAGATTTATTCCATTCATTTGTATTTACATCATAGATTAACCTGTTCACAAATCATTTATTTCTCATATTTATTTAGTATTGTAATATTCAAACAGTTAATTTTCAAAGATTAAAGGTTGAGTTCTAGAAAAGGAAAGGATGTTCCATTAAGAATGTCATGAGAGGAAGTACGAAGAAGCAGAAACAGCAGAACTGATTAAAAACAAATGTTGAGAAAAATTACAATTACAGCACTGATATGTTTCAGGTTTATGTGAAAATTACAAGTTGCATGTGCAAAATTGTACAGTTGACAAAAAAAAAGAAAAAAAGATGAATGAGACTATCTACATTGTGATTACATTATTTGAAAAGATTCAATAAAAATCAGAATATGATTTGATAAAAAATGAGATAGCTCACCTTGACAACTGATCTACTCTTCTAAATCTAAAACATTATACCATTGTGTATTTCATATAAGAGAACATCTTCACTGCACAGTTCAAATATAATACATTGTTGGATTATTATAGTTTACCCCTTTAAATTTTAATTATGAAAGAAGAAAATAAACAAACAAAAAAAAAGCAAACCAAAATGAACAAAAGCATAAAATAGACACAGTGGCTTTGACCACTGCTATATATATATATTTTCAAATCTGTCCTGTAATATAAAAATCATCAATTATACCAATGAATATATTGGACGTTTATATAAAAACATCTATGTGAATGGCCAACACTACTCATTATGGAAGAGGATTAGGGCCACGAAACATTTAATTTTAAGAATCTAAGTCACAATCCAGTGATCAAAGTTTGAATTTGTCCCCCAGGATCCCAAATGTTTTCATTAGAGTTCTGCATTAAATTTAAAAACTATATATATGTATATACATATATATATATATGTATGTATGTATATATATATGTATACATACATATATATATATATATATGTATGTATGTATATATATGTGTATACATACATATATATATATATATATATATATATTATTATATTTTTTTTTTAATTCATGTGGCCCCAATGCGTTTTCATATCTCAGCATGTGGACTAAGTGGTTAAATGGTTGAACAGTTTTAGTTGCCATGGCAATCCCACCCCACACCCCCGCCCATATCTCATAATTCTGTGTAGAATCTCGACTATACACATAAACACGCCAGACATGTCCACCAGAAACCTTTGGCTTGAAGTAATGAAAAACACAACCACATCACTTAATAGATCTACAGTCTGAATAACGTGCTGACTCTTACCATTGTCTTATGAAAAAAAAAAAAAATGAAACTGAACTTCTGTCCTCTATGAAAGCTGTGAGCATCTGTGTTTGCTACCTATTGCTGTAGCATTATTTCATTTAGAGATCATAACTTGATTACCCCACAATCTCAAGATGATTTAGAAAAGTGCAGGGATGCCATCATTACAGAAACAAACTGTCATATTTTGTCATTATAAAAATTACCAAAATGCATTGCATTCACCAATAAATAAAAGAACTGGAGACCTCATCTTGTAGTAATGACTTGTTATCTTATAATTATGAGAATCTTGTAATTATCGGTATTTGTTTTAGCCTGTCTAATCAATGTAGCCATAGGAAATGATGTTGCCAGTCGTTGTTGTAATTGGGTCAGTTCAGGAGGAGCAGACTCTGTGTTTGCTGAATGTTTTGGTGCTGAGCGTAATATATGTGCAAAGATATCTGTGTAGCACCAGGAGCTTAAAAACAAATCAAAAGGCCAAATGCTTCATCAGAATTCAGTCATCAGTCAAAACATTCCCTGCCACCAGCTGTTTCTTTGGAATGTACTGATATAGAAAAAGCTTGGGTCCAGGTTTCCTGAAAGAAAGCACTGCAAAATCTGTGTGTCTGAAAGCTTAGAAATACTTGGAAGAGGTGACATAGTGGTTATTAAAACCGGAGCAGCTCTCAGCCAGCTTTGACTCACAAGCTGAGGGGGATGACTTTATAAGTGGAATGCAACTTCTGACACGGGTCATTAATTAAAGGCTACTTTGGGCATTGTGTACACACATTTGCACCCAAATATATATGTGGTTTATTTAGTAAGGCTAAAAGGCCCATGACCAACCAGGGCTGGAGTAACCTCAGGGGCCCGGAGCCAAATGTTGTTGTTGGGCCCCTGTACATGACAGACACTGATCAGAGCCCCAGAGCTCAAATGATTAGCTCATTAAATGTAAATTAATAGCTTTTTTCATAAATAATGAATCATTCAAGTCATTTATAAAGCAAAAATTCCCCAAACCTTCTGGTACCAGCTTCTCAAAGAGGAATATTTTCTTGCTTCCTAGTTTTCTATATCAGTTACCTCAGCATCTGGGAGTTTTGGTTGTTGGTTAGACAATTCTATACACTGAACAATCAATAGATTGGTTAGGAGGATAATTGGCATATATATTGACAATGCAAGTAACTGTTGGTTGCAGCCTTACAATCGTTCTATGAAATGAATGACACAACCTTCCCAAAGGTTTTCTGTGGTCTGTGTTATCGACCTGAGACACAGAAATTAAAAAATGTAAGCAATTTCATGAAACACAACTTGTCTTTTACAAGTCCAGAACCACAAAGTGAAGGACGGGTCTGGCAAAGTTGTCATTATATTTCTATGGAACATAGTAAAGTAAACCTTCATGTTACATGCAATGAAACTGGGCTAGAACATTTTTGCATTTATTATTTTGATGCAGACTTTGAAGACACTAAACAGATTTTTGTCTTGGAAAAGGATTATTATTTTGGTTTGGTGACGTAATTATAAGCATGTGATCGTACAGTCGCAGTCACATGTAAACAGTTTATTTTGAAGATAAGGAATACAAGTCATTATTTCAAGATGGTGGACCTAAAAAGTAGAAATCATGCTGCTATCAGCATCTCTAACTTACCCATCCAGCCTTTGTTTTTTCTCTATGTTCATGATTTCAAGGCTTCTCTACTTTCTCCCAAACCCAAAGAAAAAAAAAAAATCTATTAATGCTAAACTGACATAGGAAGTGTCAAAAGAAGCTGAGAGAGGAAAAAACAACACTTGACAATCATAGTCACTTTACCACTCTTACAAAACATAAAAACCCCAGTGTGACTATGACCTATCTTACAGGGGTGGAATTCTATACAAGCCCTAACAATTTGAATCTGATAAATATTTCCTTTGTGTCCTAATCATTACTCTAGCAGGTGTCTATAAGTCCCATGGAAAAAACCTCTACAGCTGATAAACTATGTCTTTAGAAATTAAAAACCCACAATATCAAAATACACAGCACAAAATATCTGAGGTATAAGATGAAAAATATCAGCTGTCATTTTATTCGTATTCTTTTTTTTTTTTTTTTTTTTGTACTTCTCTCTTAAGAGATGCTGAAATGATGCACAAACTGCATGTATTGCAATACCCAGGCCTCAGTAACGTCTCTCCTCGTGCTCTCGCTCTGTCGTTCTCATTCGCTCACACACTCACGTGCACACACACTTTCTTTCTGTCCTGTTGGAAGGTTGAGTATAGGTTGGAGGTGTTGCTAATAGGGTGCGAAGCGGCTGTAGCCTCCCCGGTATATACTAGCCTGGAGAGAGGACAGCACCAGCCCCACGTCGTCGGCATGGCTCCGAGTTTTGGCATCTGTCAGTGGGGCAAACGCATTCTGAAACACACACACACACACATGTGCACAAATACAACAACACACACGCAAAGGAATATACACCCACAGGAGAATGCAAACACACAAATATTCATAGAAACACCAAGTTACACGAAGACATGGAAAGACACGGACACACACACACACACGCACACACACAAACCCTTGTTAGCCCCACTGACTCCGGCACAAACTACGACAAGAGTTTCAACATTACATTACCGTTATTCCAGTGCAAACCCACGGGGGATGAAAAGACCCGTGACCGGGGCAATCGTCATGCAGCAAGCACAGCGAGACGCTTCATGCCAGGGGTGCATGCCAACAGCTACGTGAAAGAAATCCAGTCAATACAACTATGAAGAAGCAAAGGAAAAGATGAGTCAAAGAAATCAAGTCAACAGGTGATTCTGAGCTGAAAACCAGGAAGGTTTGAATCTTTGGGATGAATCTTGCTGGTTTTCACCAGGTGGAGGTGAAGCAGCTTTTAGCAACAGTCCTTTGAGATATTTTATTCCATGTCCTGTGTTTCTGTGTGTCACAATCAGAAGAAGATACTGATAGTTTCATCTGCTTCTGTTATGATAAAACTGCATGTATTCATTTTATTAACAAGCTTTTTTATGTTTGTTTGTAGTGGCTAGACAGTCTCAGTAACACGTTAGAGAAATTTGATCAACTATATTTACCGAGACAACAACTGTGCCCATCTTTGGGAGAGCACAAGGTGTCTCCTACTCTAACAGCTGGGTTAATAACAACTCTAACTTTGAATGGACTTGGCTTGGTGACGTGTCCATTGTTTGATGTTACGAGTGTTTAAGTGATGGGCGAGGGAGACCTTTTTGCTAGCACCGGTTGGTGTGTTCAATGAGGACAACATTAAGATGACTCAGTCTTAAAACATTTTTGTATGAATTGAATCTATCTCCACAATCCTGCAGTTTTTGGAGAATAATCTGTCCACAGTGAAACCACAGCTAAATCTCTTTATTTCAGTTTCCAAACCAAAAACCAAACTGCGAACATCTGGTGAGGAAGTTTGACTGACCAGCATCACTTTGTGTGACCAGAATGACTTTCTGACCACAATCCTGATTTTAAGAATGGGATGTCGTTGGAAATAAATGTGCTGGCGACGATGGGTCTTTTTAACTTTGCTGCCCCATCTTTGACTGTGATACAGTGTCAGCCTGATACGTCTACTTCAAGTCTTCTCCTGCCAGGTTATTTAGACGAAACTGCCAGTTGGTCCAGGTACTGCAGCAGTTGCAGTGTAGATACATAGTCTGGTTAAGCAGCTAGGTGTCTCTGTGGGGGTGAGGAGGAGGCGAATTATTGTCGATCAGTAAGAGTCATGGAACTGACTAAAAAAAAAAAAAAAAAAAATCTAAACAGAGGTTGCATCCCAATCCCCCTAATAGTGTCCACATTTCCCTCGTGTGTCTTCTTTCCATCACAGTCCGTCACACTTAAGACACGAGGACGTGCAGGAAAATCAAGAACATGAAGGAAACACTTTTGTTTCTCCTCCTCGAACAAAACACTCCGTGCACATCTATTAACAACCTGTGCAGACGGACTAGACGGCCCAGAAACTAAACAAACATTTCTACAAGAAGCACATTTTTCTTTAATAATTACTTAACATAAATTGATATTCTGTTTGTAACCTCATTATTTTAAATAATGTGTCTTTTGATTAGAATGTCATAATTTGCAGAAGTTTATTTTTAGGGAAAGTAAAAATTAAGCATCTCATACATATGATTTCTAGCTGTAGATGTGACTCAATAAACAATTAAACTTTTTTATTGATGACAAACATCAATCATACTCTCCTCTCCTCCCTGACATAACATTGTCACTATACAGAATAAACGGGATCATAAAGAATGTTTTATATTCGTCAATAACATGTACAGAAAATTGTTAGTCAGATGGTCAATCAGAAAAGAAAATCAACAATTTGATAATACTATTTGGACGGTTCTGTTTTTCCTTTTAGGAACAAAATCATATTTCTGCAGTTTTCTGCCAAAACATCCCGATCAGTTGCATTCACCAACAGATTTCCAATAAACGGTAAACGAGTTTGGTAAATACGCACTAATGTGTTCAGCTCCCCATCGCGTTCTTCGAGTAAAACACTTTCTGGGTAAAACTGACTGCACAGACCGATCAAACGAGGAAAGTGGGATGTACCAAGGAGTCGCTGCTGGGCGAGTGAGTGGGTCACTGCATTCTGATGAAAATGCCTATCAAGCTAATTGAGCTTGTCACGCCTGGCTGGGCAAAGGTTGGATTCATAGACCGTTTATAGGTAAGTCAGGTCTGAGTTAGCAAATGATGTCAGCTGTCAATAAGTCTTTCACAAGGCTTGAGAAGATTGATGAATTGTACACTTGACTGATATTTTCAACCTATTTGCTGAAAGTAATTTGCAAACATTCATGACAGTTCTTTTTTGATGAATTACACATTAGCTGAGTCAAGGTTTCTGTTGTGTTTGAAGGCATTGTTTCCTCCAGTCCGCCCCGCTTTCTTACTCACTCCTTCCCTCCCTCGCCTCCTCCCCGCTGCTGCGACACCACGTGGGATTTAATTATCAAAATGACTAATTATTTCATTACCAGGGAGTGCGGGGTGAGGTGGTATCCACCAAATTAGAAATATAATAACTAACAGGGACTGGGCTGCCAAGGCGTGAAGACATTCATCACCTTTTACAGGCGGGATTAATGTGGCATTTGGACTGCCGTTAGCAGCACAGACAAATTCAATTAAGTTTAAGTGAGGAGATGTCAGTGGTGCTGAAAAGCTCATGCACAGTGACTGAAGAAAAGAATTGGGTGGGGGAGGGGGAGAATACGAAGCGAGAAAGTGTGGACGGCCCGTTCTCATTCCCGGGGCGTCAAATACTGCCGTTGTGTCAAAGCCGCTGGCGGCAGAAAGATAGAGACAAGGTGCCTTTGGCATCGGCACCGTGACCACCCAATTCAAAACGTCCCATGACGGAGTACGAACAGTGAGTCCACTGGAGGATGAGGTCGGGGCTGGTTGGACTTTCAGCCAGGAGATTGCTGTTTGAGTAAGTTAACTTATTTATGAATATAATGTAACTTAACTGACTTTAGTAACTTAAGTAACATACTTAAATGAACCCAAACGATGAACCATTACCGAACCTAACCACGTGGTTTTGGTGCCTAAACCTTTTGTCTAAAGCCGCCTGATATCTGAGGTCCTGGGATGAGAACGAGTTGGCAGGATACATACTATCTCCAAATTGAGAGCGGACCTGTGTGCAGTTTATGCGGGTGGCAAACTTCTTTATGCCGTTACTTACATCTGACAAGTCATTCTGATTTTACGAAGCCTTATTAACCTGAAAGCCTCTCTGCAGAGCACACAACTGAGCTTCTGCACAGATTCACAGTTTCTCCGGTGAAATCATTGGCAGCAAATCAGTCAGGCTCAGAATAAATCCAGCACCATCAGAGCTGTCAATACACTTTTATTTTCAGCTGAAGTCCAAAAATTATGTCCAATAGAGAACCAAGACTTTTGTGTGTGTGTGTGTGTGTGTGTGTGTGTGTGTGTGTGTGTGTGTGTGTGTGTGTGTGTGTGTGTGTGTGTGTGTGTGTTCTGGCGCATCAATTGGATTATTGCAGAGTTTTTATTTTTGCTGCTTAAATGTAATACAATTTGCAGTAGTGGCATAACTGCAAGCATGAACTGCTGTGACCACTAACGTAAATAAAAAATAAGGCAACAGATAAAAGACCTCAGCCTATAAATTACTGTAGATGCATGTAGATGGGTCAGTGCAAAAGCTATGTATTTTGTTAAGGTTAGGTAGGTTAGGTAGGTACTTTATTAATCCCCAAGGGGACATTTTTTCACTACAGCAGCATACAGGAAGCAATAAAATAATAATCAAATAATAAAAAGCAATAAAATAACAGTAAAAAAAATATAAAATATAAAATGCACAATATATACAGTACAGTATATATATAAGTATCCTGAATCATACATATTGATAAAATAAAATCATCTGCCACTGCGTCTTTGGTGTTGTACTGCATCATCGTTTGGGACTTCACAAAGCAAACATTTGAATTCTTTGGCTTCTCTTGTTTTCAACAACAGGCTTTTTAGATTTAATTTGAGACATCTGACTCTAAAATTGAACAGATACAGTGGAGATGAATTAAGTCATGTTTTAGTTTAAAAGATTACATTTACAAAAATGAACTGCAACATCTATTTACAGAAACAGTCTTTGTAGCAGATCATATGTGAATAGTTTTACCTGCAACCATTTTCCACTGAAGAAATAATGCCTGTTTCTACTGTCTGCAGTAGTTATTTTTTTTAACTAATGTTGTTCTGTTGGATTCATCAGACCCAGTAAAGAAAAGATTTGAATTGTTTGAGTCTAGTTCATGAGTGAAAGATGGAATGCAGTTCCTGCAGATGATACGCCACACTGCTGTGGTGCAGAGGGAGCTCCGTTAGCTTTAAGCTTCAGCTTGAAGTTAACTCACCGATGGTGAAGAGCTTCAGGTATCCAGAACAACGAGTTCATGGCTACAAACAGTGCTACAAAGATTGCTGGACACTCCAGAGACACCCTTCAGGTGTTTTTCAGGCAGGTCTAACTTTGTAACCTGGAGTTACCAGAACCACATTCCCTACATGAGTATCTGGGTCTGGGTACGCTCCATAGGCCATCGTTGGCAGTCCTCGCGTAGACTTTGGGTTCATTTATTAGACTATTGGAGCAACTTTAACCAACTGGTACGTGCTGAAACTAGACAAAAGTCAACCACTGCTGCAACTACATTTAGAAAAACCAAGGTTGATTTCAACATCGTCGCACTGACCCACTGCGACTGGTCGGCGATTGGTACGCCATTCAGAGTGGTTGAGTGAATGTGGACCAGGTAGTATTGCAAGAGAAGGTAAGACATTCATTAGGTTCTAAAAAAATGTTGAGCACCCTGGCATTTGATAGCACTGCTTACTGGCACTGGTCTGATCATTGAAAAGACCTGTGTTTTAATGTAAAATCCACCTAAACTCAGGTGTTACTGTAATTTTTTTAAGGTTAAGTTTATATTGCCCTTCTCAAAAAAAGCAAATGGTCAGTTAGCCTTCACTATTCTTTTCCACACAAGCATATGCACATATTGCAGCTCTAAGAATGATGAAGGCAAAAGAGAATCTCAGGTCATATTTTGGACACAAAGTGTCTAAAATCAAAATTTGTTTTTAGATTTTTAGACACTGAAAATGTGAAGTGGGATGATGCATGACGTGAAGAGGACCAGACATAAAGAAAAGGGGATATGTGTTAAATTTGACAGTCTTACCATGGCACCAACGCTGTATGTGGCTGCTGGAGTGAGTGTGTGGTTGTAGGGGTCGGCAGCATATACTCGTCCGTAACTGTAAAAAAAACAAACACGAGTTAATAGGTGGTTAAGTCAAACTGTGTCCTGGCTGTCAAGCAGAGTCCTTAAATCTTCTCATTAGTTCTTACCCACCATCAGTGATATACATAGGGTTTAAATGTGATAATAGTAATGGGTGTGCAAAAAATAGTGGATTCTACTCTTTCTTTGCACATAGACATGTTAGTACCATGATAAGAAAATGTAATGAGAGAGTCATAATGAAATTTATAATGACAGTTCCACAATCACTGAGAATTATGACCCAAGTTTGCAGCCCTGCACGGCTTTTTAGTCTCATTTAGCTCATTGTTTTAGAAGTAACGAGATAACAAGGAATTTAATTTAGATACTTCAAATCAAAATTAGATAGAATGTCAAAATGTATTTAAATTATGAAACATGAGATCATATGGTTTTTTTTAAATTTATTTTATTTTTAGAGCAAGTCCAAATTAGATTAATTAACCTCCCACAATGAGTCAGTTTTGCACTAAAAAGTCAAATAAGTTTTAATTAGTTTTAATGAATGATAATGTATATTATTACTAACAATTCATGTTTTTTTTTTTCAACAAGTCTCCAAAACGGTGAAATATTGTGTTTTTCACTGCCCTCCTGGAATCCCCTATCTGAGTGTCTTCTGATCTGACGCTATCACATTTGCAGCACATTTGTCAGTACCGACCAAAAACGTTTTCTGATGTGGCGACAATGGTTATGGCTTGGTTCGATTTTGGCACCAGAGTGCTCTGCGGGAAAGATTGTGGCTTCAATTGGAATTACGACTGATGACAGTTATGGTATTAGCTGAAACAAATAAATGCTCATTTTCTTCTTGTGAGTATATATATTTGTTCAGGTGGAAATTAGTTTCTGTATCTGAGAGTCAGTCAAGGACTAAGAATGAAACATTCTTCTTAACAGTGATGACAAAGGTCATTTTAAAATCCCCCAGTTTCATGATCTGGCTCGACAACATGCTTTTTCCACACTCTGTGCAGCAGCGTTGTTCAGTGTCAAAGTAATATCACACTACATTGTTTCTTGGTGTGCTCACAGGATCACATATGAACCACATCCAGCTTCAATGTTTAATGTTGTCAGATGTCAAAATGAACCACACTTTTATCTTTCAAACTATAAATGTCAGTGGATGATAAAATAATAATAATTATATGTATACACAACAAACTCAATGGCAGTCTGGCCAGCAGCTGTGCAGATGTACTCTATGTCGACCAATTATTGTTAAACTGAACATTTTGTTTGTCATTTCTTTCCACCTCCTGTTTTCAGACCCGTTCAATTCAATAATCTCAAGGGCTGTGATTAAACAGTCTCGGACAGAGTTGGACAAAATTGTTTGAAGAAGACAGAATCGACATGACATACAGAGAAAGACACAACGCCTCATGAAAGTAGACTCAATATATAAATAATCAAATAACAGACAATCACTGAGTGTTCTATTTTTAGACAGAAATAGACAGCAGTGTTTATTCCTGGTGAGCATCCCTGCTGTGGCCCACCAGCCCCCCAAGCCCCCCACCCCCAGTCCTAGTCCAGTCATGATAAGGGCGAATCAGGGGCCAGGGCCTGGGCCCATAATCGAGCTGATTTGCATAGCAGCCCAGTGGTTGAAGCGATTAGAAGTTAATCCCGATTAGTTTAGCACATTGCTATTCACCATGCAGCCCCCCCAACACCCACACTCAGCCCAGTACCACATTTGACCTATCTTATCTCACAGCACAGAGCACTAACCCATCATCACTGTGTGTGTGTGTGTGAGAGAGACATAGCGTATGTGAGAGAGTGTGTGGTAAGCTGCAACAACAACACAAATTCAAATGCAATTTGAGTCAAATGCATTTTTAAAGTGACCCTGAGGTGAAAAGATAAACCCGGAAACAACATTTTCAACAGCTCTACAAAATGGTTGGAAGCTTGGTCAAATGCACAAGGTATTATGATAGAGGAAAAATTAGGTTGAAATATTTTCAGAAATGCATACAGTTATGCAAATTTAAAGACAGCCAAAGTACTGCAGGCTAATGACATTAATTGCATTTTGCCATTAAAAAAAATTACAAAATGATACACAATTTCTTCCTGAAGGTATTTCCCTTTTTTAAGAGCATCAAGTATTTATTTTTTTCTTTCTTGAGAAAGAGAAAGGTCAGATGATCAAAATTGGTCTAAAGCCTCTGCATAATTTATGTGGCTGGTCTCACAGTAGCAGCTCTGAGGTAGTATTTTGGCACAGTAGTGCTTTAAGCCAACATAACCAAGCTAACATTCTCACAATGTCCACGTTCACATGTTGATTTTATACGTAGATAATATTTGCTATGTTCACCAGCTACCATGCCGACATTTGCTAATTAGCAGGAGAAAAAAAAATAGTCGAGGCTGATGGAAATGTCATTAATTTTGCCTTTTAACCGAGGTGTTGAACCAAATACATTTTTGGCCCCGAGATGATGCTCAAAACCAGAGGATGACCAAAGTTTGAACACTTTCTCCAGAGGAGAATGTAAAAGTCTTAAATTGAATGGCAGTACATCAAGTAGTTGTTGAACAGTCTTGAATGTAAATATCCCCCTGATATCAGTGACACACTTAAAGGTTGGGAGATCACCAAAGTCAGTATATCTCATCCTCTGAGCACCATGAAGTGATGTACAAAATTGAATTGCAATCTACTCAATAGTTGTTGAGATATTTCAGTGCACATGTCCGTAGTGACAGCAGTCACAGCCTGTGAGGTTGAGTCATGCCTCGCATGTGTGATGCTTCATCTAAAGAAAGGGCTCAACATGCCACACGCAATTCCCGGCAACTATAGACAGGGAAAAGATCTGTGATCACATTTGTATTATGAAAAATCATGGCAGAAATCCAATAGGCTCTAATTTGAATAATATCATGGAAATAATTTAACTGGTAAAGGACATCATTTCCCGGGTGCTCCTCCCTCTCCTCTGTGTCGGTGTATCTCGCTCTGAACGAGAATAAACAAAACTCTCCACTCGTCTGACCTCAAACATTGACAAACCTGATAACTGATGGCCAGTTATCAAAGGGAAACTCAGTGATTGAATGACAGGACTGGCAGTACCAGCGCCGCGGTAGACATGCTGCAGGTGTGGAAACACACACACACACATGCGAGTGAGCTGCAGCTTTGCAGCAAAGTAGAGATATAACGCACACACACACCCAGGCCTAACATGGTGGACAGCCACACAATGTCACCTGCCTCAGCTAATAATATGCTGGAAGAAACATCAGCAATTTCTTTGGTTTACTTTGAGTCATTTAAGATACTTTCAATATGGATAATAAAACACAATCACTCTTTCTTTAACGTAAGTGCAGATTCAGCCTCATCGCTGGTGCAGATCTTACGAAAGACAGAAGATCCGTCAGGATGCACAGACTGTTGCAAGAAAAGCAAGACAATTACTAATAATTCATTGCCTAAATTCATCAAGTGCAATTCAAATATGGTCATTTGTAATTTTAAATGTGTGTGGTTCAGCCTTGGTAAGCGTTATTCTTACTTTATCTGCAGTCAGGAATGCCTGTGACATGAACGGTTGGGTGTTTGTCATTTCTCATGGCTCATGAGTCACCATCAGGGGTTGGTCTGTTTGGTTTGGGTAACTACTGTGTGCAGTGTTGGGATCAGGAAAGCAATTCTTAATAACCAGCTCCTCTCGACAACTCTACTCTCTCTGAACTAATCATCATCCTTACAAAGCAAATCTTTGACAAATGAGTTATGAAACTTGATACAGTCCAAGAAATGTTGTATTTCCTGAAGTGTTAAAGTGTTACATTGAAGTGAAAATAATATGGGAGAAGAAGGACAAATCACTCATTTTCTCGGAATAAACAGTCAAGTCTTAATAAACAGGGTTGACTACGCTACGATGTATATTTAATGTCTCTCCTCTGTGCCTTGACTAGCTAAAGCAGTGTTAAGATATCTGCATTGACCAGAAGGAAAGCCGAGCACTTTTAAAGATAAGGTTCACAAGACTGTCAACAGTGTTCAAGGTGATGTGAGTGTGTGAGATGTGAATGTGTGTGTGCTGATGTTTAGGAAACAGTCTTGACAGGCTACTATTTCCAGAGGAGGTAACACTGGGTCACGAAGCTCGAGGCTACGTCCACATGAATACTTTTCATTTTGAAATGCATAACCTATGCTACGATTAGCCCTCGTGTTCACACAAGTCCAGAGCTTTTGAACTCATAAAATGGAGAGTTTTGAAAACGTTGCTGACCCTAGTTGAAAACTTGGGACACTGTTTCAGTTTATATGGAGGGAAAACAGACTTTTAGAGACGGTGACGCAGACACTTATGTTCGCTGCTTGATTACTACCTTTGACATTTCCTTTTCAGATTCGTCACGCCCCAATAAAGTTCCTTTTGTCCCTTTGCCAGAAGAAACACACCACATCAACCTTTCCTATGAGTGGTTCATTTAACAGTGAAGAAGAATTACAGGTGATGTTGACATTGATGTCTATGCCAGCAGCAGTTGTGCAGTTACATCTTGCATTTTATAATACTGCTACTACACAGGACTCGAGCTGTTGCTTAAGTGACTGGTGGCAATTCCTGAGTCCAGCTGCATTATCAGCCACAAATGGAACGGCAACTCTTTGGTGAGGCCAGAAGGAACTAGCGCCTGTTGGGGTCATTTTATGAATTAAGTTTTGTTCCTCAGGAAGGGCGACACTGATCGACGTCAGTGAAAGTCTTTGTCTGAGTTCAAAGCTCGAAGGGAAGCGGCTGGCTTGAAATTGATTACGTTTTCTGTCATGTTTTTGTCTGATAACACACCTTATGCATTTAAGTTTTCATGCCTCTGCGCTGGCAATAGCCATATCCGGAGGCATTATGTTTCCAGGTTGGTACTAGGTACTAGAGCTGTCACTTTTCATTCAAGATTTGAACATTCATTCAAACACAGTTCAAATTCAAACTGTCACTCCCTCCCCTGAGAGGATCAGATCAACCTGACTATGTTATATCCTTTCATAAACCTGCAGTAGCAGTTATCACTTGAACTGTCCGGATGTGGTCGTAGGATTCAGAGCAGACTCTCCAAGGTTGTTTTGAAGTGATGGACTGGAATATATTCTCTGTAATGCACACAGGAGGACATAGATGGACTCACAGCACTGAGAGGGTCATGCTATTTAATTTCTAAAGCATCTTTACAATCCGGCCTGCAAGACAATCTCCAAAAGATACAGGTAGACCACCTCTGCACCTCCTGGATTACTGACTACCTGAGTGACACACCACACTGTGTTCAACTCTCACCTTTCCTCTTTCACCCTGTGTACCTCCGACTTCTAGTACAACTCAGAGTCCTGTCATCTGCAGAAATAGTCAGGTGACTCAGTAGTTAATGGGTGTGTCAGTGATGGGAACAGGTAACTCCGAATGGTTGTGGACTTTCTGAGGACCAGGGCTAAGTTAAAAACGATATATCCAGGGAGAAGAGGTGATGGTGGAGTGCTACATATACAGACTAGACTGGAAACACTGAGGCTGTCTACAGGAAGGCACAGAGCAGACGCCACTTTCTAAGGAAGCTTCGGTCCTTTGTTATGTGTAGCAAGATGATTCATATCTTCTACTAGTCTGTTACTGCAAGCGATGTTTTCTCTGCAGCCATCTGTTGGGGCAGCAGCATCAATCACACAGTGACACTAAGAAACTGAACCAGCCGATAAAGAAGGCCGGCTCCGTGCTGGGATCTGCTTTGGAAACCCTGAAATTGGTTGTTGAGAGGAAGATGCTGCACAAACTGCTCAGCATAATGGACAACCTTTCTCATTTGTAGCATGACCTACTGGTCAGACAGCAGAGTGCTTCCAGTCAGAGGCTCCTTCGCTACAGAAAGGACTGCTACAAGATCCACACAGTAACACCTGCCCACTGCATTAACAATATACAGAATCATGACTCTCCTCTTTGTGAGTGGCGATGCACATTTATTTTAGTTCACAAGCAGTATGATTTTATGATTATGATATGAGGTATAAAGGATTGTTAAAAAAAAAAAAACATCCATGAATTCAAGAGTTAAATAACATTGCATTTGTCTCCTCTGTGTGAAAGCTTTTCACTTTGCCTCCCAGTGTGTCTGCATGAAACAACCATGAACATGGTTAGGCAAAGGTTTATAAGAGGAGCGTTGCTCCCAGGTCTGCAGTGATACCGAGAGGTTACTTGTGTCCTTGTGTAGCATTGATGTGCCCATCTGTGCAGGAGCACACGGGCACCGTGTGGGTCATGTTTATGCTATGAGGGTAACAGAGGGGAAGCACCAACAGCTGCTTACATGAGGTCTGACCGGACCCAGTCAGGGTCAGGTGACATACAAACCAGTATAAATGCAGCAGAGTCACTTGTGCAGATAAAAAAAAAAAGGGCATGTTCGGCTCTTTACCAGAGAAAGAACTACTTCCACAATCCAGAAATAAAGTACAACTTGTATGTTGACATTTTGTCTTTTTAATATGGTCATTTATCAGGTTGTCTTTTAATTTGCTCATAAAAAGAATAGATGTAAGTATGTATGCATATATTTATGTATGTATGTAGCCTATTAGGTATATACATATATAGGTGTATGGGTTACTAATGATATAATGTGTTATACTGAGATTTACTCTCATTTTATTGACATTATATTTCATAAATTGCATGCAGTATAAAATTCCACTCAACTTTCCAAACGCTCTGTTTTGACACAAGGTCCTTATAATAATATACACCATACCATAGTTATTTTTCTCTTTTTTTTTTTCTTTTTCGTACATATGAATAGATGATTATGAATTGTAGTATATAATGGATTAAAGTGTGAAATCATGTTGCATGTTTGATCTTATGAATCAGTTTTCCCCTGATGTGTTCTGAATGAAAGTACTGAGGCAGTAGAATCAATGTTCTTCACTTCAAATCCTGCCTCGTCTTTAATTCTCCCTTTGTGAATATGGTTTCATCATTCATAAGCATGATAGCTTATTTTCCAGTAAACTAACCGTACAGTCATGCCTGAAAGTTTGTGAACTCTAAAGAAATGTATACATTTCTGCTTATATATAACCTAAAGTATCATCAAGGTGTTCAGACAAGTCCTTGATGTAATAAACAAATGGGATGAAAGCATGATGCTTATCTATTGAGGGAAATGATCAGACATTACATATCTGTGAGTGGCAAAACTATGTGAACCTTTGCTTTTAGTATCTGCTGTGACCTTCTTGTGTGGCAATAACTTCAACTAAATGCTTCTGATATCTGTTGATCAGTTCTGCTCATTGACTTGGAGGAATTTTAGTCCGTTCGTCCACCAGAACAGATTCCACTCTGTGTTATTGGTGGGTTCCTCACATGAACTGCTCGTTTCAGGTCTGTCCAAAACAGTCATATAGGATAAAGGTCAGGAGTTTGACATGGCTATTCCAAAACAATAACTTTATTCCTCTTTCACCATTTTTGAAATAACAACATGTGTACATTGTTTTGCTGCATGACCCACATTCTCTTGAGATTTATTCTGTGTACCAGATGACATACTTCCCTTAGAACACTAACAAATATTGATCTTACATGTTAGGACTCTTGTGTAGTGCAAGAATTTAGTAGTGCCATTTCAAATCTCATGCTGCTGTTCTGCACTGAGCAGAAATAACCTCATCATGGGAACACATCAATACACCAAAATATCTATTTAATTATTTTACCCAGAAATCAGTGTGTTTTTGTGTCCTCTGTTTAACACTCAATAAACACACTGATTCTTCTGTCCAGCAGCAGCAGTGGAGAACAAACACGTTGTGTTCAGGAACAGCTGCAGCTTTCTCACATGCTTTAATTTGAAAATCCTTTACGTTGGTAGCCCCGCCCCTTCCTCTATGGAGCCAAGATGGCATCCGTGTAGGGTGGAAAGTGTCCAGCGTTTCACACTTCTTTTTTTGTACCGTTTTGAGTGCATCATTCTGGTACTGATAGTGTTCTGATGTGTCTGTACTGATGGTGTGAACACACTGATGCACTTAGAATAATGAGTGTTAGTACACAAGTACAACATCTGGAACACAGTATCAGTTCACAGACAGATGTCTTGACATTTTCCTTATAGAATTTGTTGGTAAATATTAAGTGCAGCAAAACAGGCCCAAACCATAATACTACCACCCCCATGTTTCACAGGTAGGATGAGGTTCTTATGCTGGACTGCAGTGCTTTCCTTTCTCCAATGATAACACTTCTCCTTTAAACCAAAAAGTTCTCTTTCTTTTTTTCTTTACTTGTTTAGAAGTTACCCAGTGTTCCTCAGTGACCTCGCAGACTGTTACACGCCTTCCTCTTGGAGTGATCTTCGCTGGTCAACCACTGCTGAGGAATAATGGCAACGATGCTCTTGAATATCCCTCTGTACCCACTCTGACTGTGGATTGGTGGAAACCAAACCTCTAGAAAAGGTTTTAAACCCTTCTCCAGCCTGATGAGCATCAACAACTCTTTTTTCTGAATTCCTCAGAAATCTCCTCTGTTTGTACCATGATACACTTCTTCAAACACGTGTTGTGAAATTCAGAGTTTGATAGATCCCAGTTCTCTACATGAAACAGGGCACCAACTCACACCTGACTAACATCGCGTTGATTGAAAATACTTGATTTTATTTTTACCTCGATATTAGCTGCTAATCCTAGAGGTTCACATACTTTTGCCACTCTCAGATATTTAATATTGCATCATTTCCCTTAATAAATAAATGACCAAGTATACTATTTTTGTCTCATTTGTTTAATTGGATTCTCTTAATCTACTTCTCAGCCTTGTGTGCAAATCAAATGAGGTCATATTTATGCAGAAATATATAAAATTCTAATTGGTTCACAAACTTTCAAGCTTCACTGTATACCTTCTTTGTCTGCTAAAATATTAGCTGTTCTATTTTCTAGACTCAAAGCTTTGTCTATAATAAATTGACGTATCAGATTTCTGCCATCCGGGATGGTTCATTTCAACCAAAAAACTGAAGTTAGGGAAAGTGAGGCAGGAGATGAATAATAAATCAAAAAGGACAGACATCTGCACGTTCCATTCAATTATAAACGAAAATTACACAGCAGTGCTTACTAATTTAATACAAATTATTCATTGTGTTATGAATATATCTATTATTAATAAAGTAGAGAAGGGCATGAGGGAGATAAAGTACCCTCAAATATCATTTCAGACCCAGAAACCCCTATTTCAACTCAGAGTCCTTTTTACAATATTCATGATTCATATTTTCACCAGAACTATGGTTCCTTGTTGTATTTCTATTATTTACACAGTAACTTCTCAAGAAGAAGTCTCTGCCTGAGACTTTGATGACAGTGACTTGTGGTGCAATTCAATGCAATAACCCTCTAATAAACCTTTAATGTTCTGACTATGTCAGGGAGGCACTGATTCAACATCATGAGTTTTGAGGCTCTGCATTGTGGTGCTGTTGCTATGCATACTTCCATTTTTATATTCAATGGGCAGACGGGGGTTTTGGTTGGATGACAATATAACAATATTGGTCGAGATGTTCCTGCTGTCAGTTAATGAACAGCTCACTTAAGAATCCAGTTTCACTGTGGAGAGAAAATAGTCTCACTTATTGTCACAAACGTGTTTCACGACAATTTTTTTTAGAAGCTTTCTGAGTAAATTAATATCTATAAACATTTGGGAAGTTCTTTACAGATTGTTGTCTGACATGTGTGGATCATTTCAGACTGTTTTAACAGCCTAAGAACCCCAGATGTGTGCTGCGTTTCAGTGCTGTTGAAGTGGAAAATCTATTTTAACTTCATAAAATCTACATTTTCTTTAAATGAAGATGTCTATTGAACTTTTTGACCAAATTAAAATATTGTTATTTATCTTACATATATTATATTTTATTATGATTAGATGTACATACACTATACTTATGTAGTTACATTTCATTAGTTTCTATTAATGTATGTATTGATTATTTTATCTATAGATACATGCAGTTTTCAAATATTGCTGTAATGTTAAATTTTGTATTCATTTTTATTTTATCATAGTGTATTTCACTGCACTCTTGGTGAAAATCTTTTGATATCACCTAAAATAGCTGCTCTATCACACTTGAGTGCCAGTAATATTAACAGATTCCATCAATCATGGATAATACAAACGGCCTTCTGAACGGTTTCACCTGAAACTTAAAATGGTCCCAGTCATGATCCACTCAACTCACAGTGTGGTGAAGTAGAGGAGATTGGAAATAATACGTGAATGCAAATAGTATCCCTGTTAAGAAGATAAACTTGCCAGTAGTTTGGGCTTTTATGTGACAGTTTTCATTACTTGAATTACACATACTGTACTGCAACGTGACAGAGTTGACTGAATTTACCAGATTTTGGACCGTATTACTCCTTTTAAACCAACTGAGCTCACTTCTACATATCTTTTTATCACAGCCAATAAAAAGCCACAGAGAACAAACACAAACACACTTTGCTCTTGCTGATTTCCCTGTAAATGCAGTCACTGTTATATTTGTGAAGCTTGTGCAGCCAGGGCTAAACAACTCTTTGGTTATTTCACAAAAAATAAAGCATTATGATTATGATTCTCCCAATGTGACAGTTTGCATTTTACCTGTCACTGTATGCAGCAGCTGTTGCAGCAGTAGGCTGGGCATATCTGTAGGCAGCGTAACCACCCTAGAACACACACACACACACACACACACACACACACACACACACACACACACACGTACGCACACACACACACACAAAAGAGAGATAACAGTAAAGTTAATTAATTCCTTGTGATGGATACTTTTCTCTAAACTGTTTTCTATTGTCCTGAACACATAAACTTATCATGAGACACATACTGACATTAATGAAATTTCATTTACACCGTTTTTTTATGTCTAATAAGTGAGATAAGAGTTCTATGACAGACAGAATGGCTCCTATTTCTTATTCTATTTCTATGACACTGCTAAAAGATAAATATTAAATGTAGTTATTTTTGCACTGAGCTGGTCATTTACTCCAAGCAGATGCAGCATAAATATGGGAATGCACGTAAACAGACTGGAACAACATCCACAAACATGCCTACTCACATTGAGACAGATTGTCTATAGATCCTTTTGTTCCTTTCATTTTGTTAAAGAAAAAAAAGGGGGAGGCTATAACCAGGAATTCAGAAATAATGTATTTCGTTAACGGTTCACTTAAATTTGAATTTACTTTATTTTTCCAACATGATGGTCTAAAAGCTATTTCAAAGCCAGTTGAACACTACAAAAAAATAAAATTATAGCCAAGAAAAAAATAACCATTTCTTTTGTTGTTGTTTTATTTCAGTTTGCCTAAAATTATTTTCCTTTATATGTGGATTGTCCAAAACAACATGTTCTTTTGCTTGAAAAGATGTTTTTTACTCATTAAATTTGAATTCCTCTTTTATAAAAGCCCAGAAATCCCCAGGCTAAAAATACCAAAGCTGTGACTTCAGTGTTCTGATTGGTTACAGCCCTGGTCAAAGTGCCCAATTAGCTTTCTGAATTCCTCAAATTAGCTTTCACCTCACTGTTAAGCTCAACATGGTCAAAATGATCTGTGGGTCAGTCTGATAAAAAGAAGATAAGGAAGCGCGATGCCAGCAGGAGAAGCAGCGATTAAAGCGCGGCACTTTGTTAAAGCGTGTCAGTGTGTAAAGAAAAAGGAGTTTGAGCTGGGAGATACAGCATACAGTATAAAAATAAGTGATAATTCCAGCAGATCAAATTTAACATGCAAAGAAGCTCACTGTGTGCATGCAAACACACAAACTGTATTCCATCCAGTACAATAGCCTGTGTGATGATTCAACTTTCTGGCAGTTTCAGTTTGCTTTTGTACTGCTGCATAATCTCCTGAAGCTGCGGGTGAATACATGGCTGGAGTCAAACGGGGGTTGCTGTTGGCAGTGAAACCATCTGCTGGCAAAGCTGACAAACCCACAGGCTCGCTGGATTCATTGTCCCTTCCTTCACAAGCACAACAAGCTTCAAACCTAATTCATTATTTTCACATTGGATTCACATTGAAGTGGCAGGTTTCGCTGCCCCTCTGAGGTCGTGTGGCCCTGTGATGGTGTTTGTATGTTTAAAGGTTGACCTGATCTGTTGATACATCAGTAAAAATGACCACTGAACCAATAGCTGTAAAGATGAGCAGGTGAGACATTCAAATTGGGTGAAATGATCTCCGGAGAGGAGTTGGCACTGTATAATATTATACTTTATCTGAAAATAAGATGAGCAGAAGGTTATTGAGAAAGAGCTATCCATGTGTTTCTATGTTTGTACACTATTAATGTCAGCTACTATTGCGTATACATGTGTATTTGTAAGTAATCTTGATATACTGTCTTGTTTAAGGTTTAAATAATTCAGAAAATGGTATTTAAAAAAAAGATTAATGCCAATATAAATTTATTTTTAAGCTTTTCCAAAGGACCTGCATTTTTATGTGATCCTGTCTGAGAACATGCTCACACTTTCATATTATAAATACATGAAATTTTGAATAATTATGAAAATAAGTATAACAGTCACAATAACATAATAAAACTCACAGTCACAATTAATGATTTAAATTTTAGACTTAGTGGGGAAGATGATGAGAAATCTGTGTTAGTATATATTGTTTTAAATATAATTGTTAAGGACATCCTTTATATAGCAGCATGACCAAATTTAAAATTTTTTGATTGATCTCTACACTCAAATAGCTCCTGAAAAACGCAGGTGTCACAGTGACTCACCACAGCAGCTACAGTAAGTGTGTTTACATGCACTCCAGAATCACAATTTTAGGTGTGACCCTGCTTTATATAATATTATATAACTAAAAATTGGACAATAGAAACCTGGTTATTCATATTCCTGTATACACAATCTAAATCTAACGCTAAGTGACAGCCCTGTTTCTATTTCTTAACATCTCAAACACTGTCTTCTGTACCAACAAACGATGTTCGGAAACCTGCATCATGCCACAGTATACTAATTTCTACTAGAGTACTCAATACTGGAGAAAACATTTTTAGGATATGATTACATGTGTAAATCAAAACCAAAATATGCCAAAACATGTTTAAAAAGTAGTATGCTATTACCTAATTCTATACCTGTTTTTTGGTGTTTTTTTGTAACCATTACAATCTGAAAAACAAAAGTGACGCTCTGCATAATGTGGCAAAAAAAACTCCAGTGTTTAAGAGCAACCTGTACGGTTTCGGAGTTTCAACAAAGTCTCTATAACATTTGGAACTAATATGTGCTTTACAGTATTTTTACTGCAGTTCATGAGACAGTCTAAGTGGTATTGATGCCAGTTTTGTAATTGGCAGTCGAGCTGCAGTCTGACATAGTGCTGACATAATGCTGCATAATGACTGACAGCCTTGTTGAGTGTCAGCATTACAGTGTCATCAGTGAATCCTGCGCTGATCAGCAGATCATTTGGCTCCTCTACACATCACAGTACAGATTTGTAGACATCAATTCCTGTCGACGCGTGCAAACCCATGACATGCTGGCAGCAGTGATCAAACACAGTTTCATGTTTAACCCACAGAAACAAACAGACATACTAAAAGCTGGGTATTTTCTCCAGTGTGTTACAGAGAAGACACGTTAAAGTCAGAGTAATCTACATATGTACATATCCATACACACATGCAGTATGTATTGTACACAAATATCTATACTCTATATTTGAATTACGTGTCAACAACTCTCAAACGTTTCTTTATGTTCGTGTTCAGTGCGGCTGACTTACAGTCTTGTTCAAGTCTTTTCATAACTTGTTTTTGTTTTATTGTTTGTATTCAGGTTTACATAATGACACGGATTTTGCTTGACATATGATACAAGCGATTTGTCGAACAAAATTTGTACCGTATGCAAATATTTAGTTTTTGCTTGGATTTGAATTTTTTTTTACCACTTCTAAGTCATGACGTACATGTCGTAAGACTGCAGGTCTGTTTTCTATGTTTTGTGCCCATCACGAGGTAGCAGCTGCTGTGAAAGTGTAAACTGTAGCCCCAGTTTGTTCCCCTTCGAGCTGCAGTAACTTTGGTGTGACCCGGACCGATGAGCATTGACAAGTGATGTAATGAACACGAATTCTTCTTCTTCAGTGGCACAAACAGAGCACATGGTCACTCCTCTAAATGTGCTGTATTAAGATCACTATCTACTTGACAAACCGCACAGAAACACATCTGAGACTTTCTGAGCTAAAGCTCAGGTGGCGTTACTCACAGACTCCTAAAGGCCAGAGCTGAGCCTCGAGATGATCAAAGCTCCACCAGACTTTCCAAATTTTACAACCATAACCATAAAATGGACGTGGCCTCCAGGTCTGGAAAGTGAAGCCTATGCAGAAGTGCCATACAGTACAATACCACTAGGGGCCACTGGGGGTTATCTAATAAAAAGCCTCTGGCCCCTTAGACTCCTTTTCAACTTCTCTCCTGAAATACAAAGTTGATGCATTTTTCAACAGGTAATTAGGGTGTCAGGCGCTAAATTTATACCTTCTGATTACTTTTCTGATGGTTCATCGAAAATTAATCGCATAATTTATTAGATATTAAGCCTCAAAAAGCGGCATATTTGGGAGCGTGTCTGGTTTGATTGACATGCCTGGAGTGCAGTTAGGTTTTCGCTATAGGTGGGTGGGTGGGTGTGATGTCCTCAGGTTGCCTGTCAAAATCTAATCAGATCCACCGATCGCTCCTCTCAACTCATTTCAAATATAGTCTGGCTCCAAAAGACACAAGATGGCGACGGCCGAAATTCCAAACTTAAAATGGCAGTTCACAAAGCGATGGGTGACGTCACAGTAGGTAGCTGCTTGCTTGGGAATGGAAAGTCAGCAGAGGTTCACTGAGCGACGGTCAATCTCTCCACTGTCCCCTGAACCACCACCTCACACAATGAAGTCCGGAGGCCACGCCTCCTGTAGTCATTGGTCCCTAACAACTCTGTTGATTTTTTAGAATATGCTGGAAGAGAGGAATTTGAGGTTGTAACTATCCTTTAAGTATGTTAAGACACAGCAGGACATCCAGGAGCAGTTCTATGTTGGCAGTTTGTCTGTTTTCAGTCACAGCCAGCTGACTGTTGGCTGTAAATGGCACATGAGCGAGAACCCCATGCTTTAATGTATCATAAAACAAAAGCAATTTTTTTTTCTCTTCCAGGCTCGCTGGCAACTGCAGTGATTCTCACACCATTTCACCTTCCACCCTTCCTGCTCTACGACTGAGAGAGTGCGTCTGTCCTGACATGAGCAATGTATTATTACCACGATACACTGTTGAGGTGAGTAAGTGATACTTAGTGCGTGTGATGATGGGTCATGGCAGGAAGATGAACAGGTTGGCCCGTGTTAGTCACCAACCACTGTGTGGCTGTCACTCCTGACTGAGTGACTAATGGCAACCCTACAGCGCTGTGTGTGCATGTGTGTGTGTGCATGTGTGTGTGTGCGTGGAGACTAATAGTTGGTGTGTATGTGCATATGGTCAAGGTTTGGCCACTGCACACACACAAACACAGCTCAAAGGTTCACATCCATCACATGTGCTGACTCAGTGAAGTAAGGACAGGCCGAGCAGGACATCTCTTCATGTCTGTCCATCCATCTTCACGGACTTCTCATACTTTCAGCCACACTTTCTGTACAACTGCTGTGACATAAGTCATTTAAATTTAAAATTTAAAACATTTCCAACTTCATTTCTTTGATAGAGCTAAATAAAAAAAAAAGCTGCTATTTAAATAATGGCTACATATCAAGTCTACCCTAATTAAATAAAGGCCTCTTCTTAGAAAAGGCTTTGTGGAGTATAAGGTGACATCATGTCCTATAATAGCTTCTATGGTCAATTAAATGAAGTGCACATTTCTACATCAAAGGTAAAAGTTGTACTTTATGTTGATAACTTTTTGAAGATGTTCTGGTTTCTAGAGAACACAATGGAAGCACTTTTGAAATAACAACTCACTTCTTGTGATGTTTATAACTACTCTACTGACCAAATGACAACATATTTTTCATTGAAGTAATTTATCGCTTACTGTATTTGTTAATTCAAATATACAACAAGTATATTGCATTTCATGTAGCTGTGGTGCTATTAAAGAGGCTTTTAATTTGAAGCAAACAATTGTTGTTGCCTAATACACAGCTCTGATGTGGTTATCTGTCCTTCATTACTTGTTAAGTTTTTCTCATTATGATGATGTAAAACAGAAATCTGTTTCCTTCGAAGCATATTTGTTGTTTTTCTTTAGTTGTATTGAAATGTAATTATAGGGAATGTGTTGGTAGGAAGTGTCAGGTCATGCATGAGGAAGATTGTGTGTTTGCATTCTCCAGGAAACATTATAAAGAAAGGTGTAAAAAACTATTTCAACCAATCACAGCTTCTTTAGAATTTGCAGTATTTTGTGTAGTACTCTTTTTTTTTTTTTTTTATCTTTTTGAATCCTCCATTTGGATGAAATGACTGAACACACATCCAAAGTAAAGATTTTTCAATAAACAAACACAGCAACCCTTCGCTAATGAATATTAAATGTTGTGATTGCAGCATGGCAATCAATCCCTGTGGCAGGGGCACGGGGCTAATGGGGGGGCAAGGAGGTTGAATGTTATAGGAGCCCCTCCACCACACACACACACACACACACACACACACACACACACACACACACACACACACACACACACACACATCATTAGTCTGGATTTCCCTGAAGCCTCCACTGTGTGTGTGCTTGTGGTTTTGTCCACACTGACAGCGCAGGAATTGATGCTTGAAATCCAGTTGAATAATGGTGTGATATCTCATTTCTGACTGCGTGTCCTCAACCTTCAAGGCAGCCCTGGTTTAAAACCAGAAAACTTTAAACATTGAGTTCACAGAGCAGCATAAAATCAGACTAAATGAGTGTAAATGTAGCTTTTCTTCAAAGTCATTTTTGCCTGATTGTCACAAGAGTTATTTTCGATTACAATATGTATTATTATCATTACTGTGAACTTTTTACCTTGACTATGAGCTACGACGTGTCAATGCAAATCAGCCTAAAGCAGTTATGCAGATGTGTCAGATTTGTGTTGAATGGACTAAATTACCTGACCAGTTGTTTGCTGTTATTAGATCAATATATTATTGTTTTTTTCTTTATTAGCAAATTTTAAGGGGTGCATTGTACTGTTATGGATATATTGTTGTATTATTCACATCATTATATTATACAGGCTGCATACTACCACATGTTTCCTCACAAATAAACATGCATTCACCAACAGTCTTTATGTGTTTTGGCATCACTGACAGGTACATTTCATATTATAATTCAGCAGACTCCAGAGTTGGTGAATGTTCTGGCACACTGGACTGAGACACCTCCAATCCAATTCAAATCCAATTGTGAAGTTTTAGTACTTTCTCACCCATGTGTTACTAATTATATTATGTGGGTTTTTGACAACTGAAAAAATACTTTTATTTGCTTCTTATTTGTTAGAGTGCAGCTCTCGTGTCTGTTGATGTTTGCAGCCAACGGTGTCTTGATGTGAGAAGCTACCTGCTCTCCCAGCCTCGTACTGTGAAGCTGCAGTGTTTATGAGTATGAGAGGTCGCAGGGCTTGCATGTGCTTAGCAACGGGGCAGAAACCACGGAGATGGCGGTGTAGCATGCAATGTCATACCAGTAAATAATACTTACATAAATATCTGCACCATAAAATCCATCCTGGTAAACAACACTGCAGAGGATGCAAACACAAACAAACAGACAAACAAATACACAATAAAACAAAAACATCCATATTAGTGCATGTTGACATGCAGGCACTGGGCTAGCTACCAATCAACCCCCATCTCCACAATCCAAAAGAGGGGAAATACAGCAGGCACTTCCTTCTGCTCTTCAATGGGTGATAAGGAGGCTGGCAAGGTCCAAAAATGATCTCACTGGGTTATTTTTTTTACAAACAAGCTCGAAGTCAAATCAAAAGTGTGAGACTTACACTGAACATGGTATTTGAACATCCCTGTCTTCCAGAAATGATCTTTCTTTGAAGGAAAAGTAACAACCAGGGACCTGATCTATGAAGCAGGTTCGACATGTCGAGAATATCTTTTCATTATTTGACTTAACTAAATCGAACAAAAATAATCGCGCTAAACTCCATAAATCAACCCTGCGTTTCCCAATCCGGCTATGAGCATCTTCACATAGAATAAGCAGTGTTTGCTGCATATGACCAATCACAACAAGGACCAGTGGACCAGCAGCACAGCGGCATATTTTACAAAATTAGCAAGCTATAATATTGTAAAAATATAAAGAAGTTAAACACATAATCCAGACTAAAGCCAGCATAGTTGCATCTGACAAATGTAAAAGGACAGTTTGCAAAAAAAAAAAAAAAAAAAAAAAAAAAAAAAAAAAAAAAAAAAATCACAAACTGTGTGAATGTGTAAGCTAATTGGCCTCTAATAGCAACGCCCCAAAATGACGACATCTGACTATGATTATGTTCCATTAAATGACTATTGAATGAATATTTAATGGATGTAATATGGAACATCAGGATATCGGTAGTGAGCTGTAAATTTGAGATTTTGGACATTCTGTTATTTAGCTTCATCTCTTCAAGCAGTTGAGTCGTGCAAATGTGATTTTTACATCGAGAAAGCACCTTGCAATCGGGATTGTTAGCAGAAAGTAATGAACATGTTATTAACTTTTTTTTTCAAGTTTTAAAATATTGTTAGACAAGAACATTAAAGAAAATCCAGGTATGTATCTTTGAACAGCCATGGCATCTCTCCTTAACACTATTGTTAACAAGATTGGGTTGCTAAAACAATACATGATGGAGACATCGAATAATAATTTAACTATGATTTGTGTGTTTACAATTTTGTTCCCTGAACTGCAGTGGAATCCCATGTCTCATGATATGAAAGCCCTGTAGAACAATTACTGCTAAATAAAACCACAAAACACAACAAGAAAAAAAAAAACGTATGTGCATTGTTTGCATGTTTGTGAGAGAAGAAACATTACTCATGTAGCGTCCAATAAAGCGAGCAGGTTGTAGATGTCAGCAGTACCTTATGATGGAATGTCATTTAACATGAAGAGCTCCTCAGAGGGCCGAGCTTCCAGTTTCACATCTTTGTGGTTTCTGCGATAATCAATAACTTCTTAAATGTCAAGGTGACCCAGAGCGCCAGGTCTCTCATTAAAATGTACTCTGTGGGAATCCTACATGCACATATTGGCTTATTGATGCTATAGGCTGTCACGCCAGGTTCCCTTAAAGACATGAGGGAACATTTTATGAACCCACGCACAGACACGAAGCAAACTCGATTTCCGAGCTCTGTCACAGTATTTATTTGGAGGCGGCGCATCGCCACTCGAGACAGGCAGTTTTAATAAAAGTACATCACAGGCCACATTAATAATTCACCATCCAACTGCCACCAGGGCAATTAAGTGATGCAGCAGCGTTAATGAAAGTACAATCTATAGCACATATCTCTTTGTCAGGACCATGCCCGAGTGTTCACCCAAACACCTATCTCCCCCATCGACGCTTCATCTGCTGCAGGAGAAAATCACAGTGACAGCGTTGTTGGAAGGTGGACGTACTCATCCCTCCAACAGAAAGCCCTTCGTAAAACAAGAGCAGCCACAGATCTGCTTTAAACAATCTGTGTTAAGTGGAGGCTTTTAGAAGTTATTTCAATTTCAGAAACAATAAATATATCATATTTTTTTGAATATTGCCCTATAGTGAAAAGAGAAAAAAACAGTTATTTGAAACATGCAGACCTTTGCCTCTAATTCTGGAGTCTGATATAATTTTCAGTTCACTTTTGTTCTAATGCAAGTACAAACTAAACACTCTTGTGGAAGGAGGTGATCCATCAAGAGTCAGTAGCGCTGCTCTCACTTTCTACTTGTATTATGAATACTGGGATCTACATCTATTTAATTTTCTGTCTATTAAAAAAAAAATTAAAAAATTCAATCACATTTAAGCTCCTGTCATTGAAACTCAGCACTTCTTGCTTTGATGTTTTCACATTAAAACTCCTTTCAGAGGCTCAAATAGCATAATCCCTCCTTTCACTGGTAGGCTTTTAATTTGAAGCACCTGCTGGGTTTTATTGACAAAGCAAAGCAGACACTAAAATAATGAATTAATTAAAACACAGCGATGCCCTCGAAACATTCATGCTGAATTTAGATGTGAGCCCCCCAACCCCCATTGTTTCTTCTGTTTCTTTATCTACAAGTTTCAAAGATTGTGAAGTGCACGTTCTGTACATACATTAAAATAACTCCATAAGAAGATTTATAAAGACATGGTTAATATACCATTGTATTCATTTGCAATTTTAGAAATTCTGCAAGCACTGCTGTTCGAGAAATTAGTCAACATAATAATTGTGGACCATTACTTTAAATAATCCAATAATGGTTACAATTTTCATGTGTTGTCAAATTTGTATAATATAGCACAAAAAAAAAAAAAAAATGATGTGATGCCTATTGGGTTAGGGTTAGGGCAGCACGGTGGTGCAGTGGTTAGCAGTGTCGCCTCACAGCAAAAAGGTTCCGGGTTCGAATCCGGTCCTGGGCCTTTCTGTGTGGAGTTTGCATGTTCTCCCTGTGCTTGCGTGGGTTCTCTCCGGGTTCTCCGGCTTCCTCCCATCATCCAAAAACATGCACCTCAGGTCAGGTTACCTGGCGCCGCGCTAGTGGCAGCCTGCTGCAGCAGCTCTCCCCTGAGAGCCCCCCTGCTGTAGCGAAGAAATTTCCCCTTGGGGATTAATAAAGTGTAAAAAAATCAAAAACTATTGGTCCCTTTCAGGTTGAGATTGTGTAGTGCGTTTTCCTACCTATTAGAAGGCGCAATTAAAATGTTAGTGTTAATGGAACAGTTTTTGTATTGCTAAAAATGAAATGCAACAAAGTCCAATGGAAACAAACTTAGTTTAGAAATGATGACGTACATGAGGCATGAGACCTAAACATTACTCGAGCTTCCTCTGCACTGGAGAGATGAAAAATAAAGACAGGTTTGGAGCGATATGGAGACGGTAACCTCCATCACGTTATTACATGATTAAAGCTATTTGAATACCATCCTGTCGTTGCACTCTGTTCTCCCATTGTTTAATGGCCACCAGACTAGAGATGGAAACCTGAGTGTGAGAAACAAAAATCCAGCCTGCCCCAATTCTTAAATTGACTCCCAGCCAGCCTCCTTAGTGTCCATTTGCTTGCAGCCATAAAGAACAAAATAAATAACAAGACCCAACAGAATAATGGCAAATCAGATCTGACTGCCCACAGTACAGAGCTGTGCTTGGCACATCTCCAGGCATTCAGCCACGGATGGGTCAGCAAGAACTGCTGCCGGGCCTGGAAAGATGTTTTTTCTTTTTTTTGGCAACTCCAAAAGTTGACACAAAGAGGAGAACCTCCCACTGCACCGTGAACACAGTCTCGCTCAGTGACACCACAGTACAAGGCCGAATTGACAGTCATTTCCCATGAGTTCGTGCAAAGGCACATGTCTTGGAGCATGCCTGTAGGTTGATTCAGCATGCTGTGGAAGTGGGGGAGCGTGTTATTGCTATGAGGTGAGGTTGGCATGCACCTCTGTGCTGACTCTGTGCACAGATTCCAGACTTGCCATTGGGTGAGGGAAAGAGAGAAAACCAAAGAGGAAGAAAGGACAACAGGACAAGAGCAAGAAAGGATGCTCACCCTCCGTATGCTGGAATGTGGGGAGGTGGAGCAGCCGCCCTGAATGTGTTGTACACGGTCCGTCCTCGACCTCGTAGGTGGGCTCCTCTGTACGCTGCTGCTGCACTGGCTGCTGGGTAGGGAAAACCTGGTACTGGAGAAAAAGAATAGGAAATGGTGAAAACATTCCCCAGTGTCAAAAAATTCCTGAAAATGTTTGTTTAGTCATGTTATTTAAGCAGTGTTATTTCAACAAGTAGTTCCGACCTAGAGATGTGATTGGTCAGCTGTATATTTGGAAAATCATTATGGCATCACACTCTGTTCATCATTAGAAATATCACTCTACCTCCTCAATAGCAATATATAATTGGAATTGAATTTCATGTATGTAATATAATGTAGTTTCTACTTGTTATAGTTCTATTAAATGACCCATTTGGTAAAATTGGGTCTGTTTTGGTCCTTTTTGGTCGCTCCGAGCACCCGTACCGTAACACCACGGAGAGTTGCACACAATCCGAGCAACAGCTAGCTGGACCGGTTTGGATTTAACACATGCCACGGTGCAAATATCTTAAAAAAAACATGGGTTCATTGATTTAATCTTCAGCAGATTTCTTAGTTCCAACCAGATTGAGCTAGCTGAGCAGTTCAGTGTTTCTATGTGCTGCATTTATTCAGTTTGAGAAATTATCTCTAGACACGGACTACAAAGCCTCTCTGTTGCTAGGGTCGTTACTAAGGGTCGGTCTAGTTCATAGAGTAGTAAACATTGCATACATTCCATAAGCGTCTACTGATGCAACTGATTATTTACCTGTTCTTAGTCATACCCCATGTATTGCCATGGAAACGGACATCACACTAACAAAACGTATTATATTTTGAGAGTGAATTGCCCCACAAGATGAATACATTTTGATTCCATATTTCATTTAGTTGGTAACTTTGCAATATTGCAGTATTGCGCTTCAGTCCTGACCGCATTACTGTTGTGCCAATAATGACATTAAAGCACACCCTCTCATGTAATATTGCTTAATTCTGCCTATAGAATAACACAAAGAGCTCTACATCTGCAGTTGATATTCGCTCCAGAATCCTGAAGAGAATGTGTAAAGTGTTCTCCCATTACAAGCTGTTGTGGAAAATGTGAGCGAAGAAAAAAACTTAAAGAGAAAAAAAGAATAAAGAGAGAGTGGCAGTGGAGTGGAGCTATTGCAGTGGTATTGTTATTAACTTATCATTAATCTTAATGGGGGACGACTGACACAAAGCTTAATTTGAGAGCTGGGGTGGGTGAAGGTTGAGAAGGAGATCGAGGTGCCATTTCCAACCCTAATTATACATCTCTTCAAAAAGGATATCTAATAAAATGCTAATAGAAACAGTGAATCATTCATTGACCTGATGAAAAATTGAAGGTTTGAGTCAAAGGATAAGACTTTCTCAAAGAGAGACAAGGAGAGGTGTGTGGCTGGTAATTGTTCCTATTCATCTTTTGTCACCTTGATTTTATGACTGAGTGGCCTGGCGACCCTTAAAGTTAAACTGATGAGTCTTCCTGACATTACTTCACTCTCCTGTTAATATGGGCTTAATGCAGGGGTGGGCAAACTACGGCCCGCGGGCCACATCCGGCCCATTGGTCTTTTTAATCCGGCCCACCGAAGATTGGTACAGAATTGCCCAAATCAAATCATATCATAATTATGACTGCATTCATTGGACCTTGTCCTGTAATACCTGGCGGTCCACCAGGTGGCGCACTAGGCGCAGTGACACATTGACTTGATTTTGCGGAGACCGGGCTGCTCTCTGTTGTTACTCTGCTGCTGCTCTGAACACATCTGCAACAATGAACGGGCCAAAGAAAAGAAAAGTCGACAGTGAGCCACGAGTGTTTCATAAGGAACGGACGACTAAATACTTTTTCACTGAAGTCCGGTCGAAGGCCGTGTGTCTTATTTACCAAGAAACCGTTACGGTTTTAAAGGAATACAACATCAGCTGTCACTTTTCCACCAAGCATGCTAATTGCGTTTACAACCAGTCAACGCAGGAACGGACGGCGACCGCTCAGAGGTCGGCAGGTAGTTTGCAGGCTCAGCAAAACACCTTCATCTGACAAACTGCCATCCAAGAATCAAGCACGAAGCCAAGTTATTTGCTGGCATTCAAATTAGCAAAGACCAGCAAGCCTTTCTCCGAAGGGGAGTTTCTCAAAGAGTGCTGGTAGAGACAGCAGGTGTCTTGTGTCCTGAGAGAAGAACAAACTAGAAAACATGAGCTCATCACGCAGGACGGTGACTCGCCGTGTTGAGATGATTGACGAAGACTTGGCTAGCAAGCTAAACAAAAAAGCAGAGTCATTTACATGATATTTCTTGGCACTGGACAAAAGTAATGACCTAAAGGACACCGCTCAGCTTTTAATTTTTATCAGAGGGATTAATGACAAGTTTGAGATAACAGAGGAGTTTTTGGCCGTGGAATCCCTGAAGGGGAAAACGCGGGGAGAGGACTCGTATGACGGCGTGTCGGGGGTCATCGAGAGGCTCCAGCTACCTCGGAGTAGCTCACCAACGTTACCACAGACGGATCGACAAATCTGACTGGAAAAAACATCGGGTTGCTCAAAAGAATCCAGGAGAGGGTGAAAGAGGACAACCCTGAGCAGGAGGTCATTTTCTTACACTGCATAATCCACCAGGAAGCACTGTGTAAATCCGTACTGCAGCTCGACCACGTAGTGAAGCCGGTTGTAGAAGTGGTGAACTTTATTGGAGCGAGGGGACTTCACCATCCTCAGTTTATTAAGTTTCTTGAAGAAACTGACGCTGATCACCAGGACTTGCTTCACCACTCCAACAGCCGCTGGTTACGTTTGGGGAAAGTACGTCAACGAGTGTTGGAGCTCAAACAGGAGATTATCTCATTTTTGGAGCTACTTGAGAAAGCTGACGATTTTCCTGAGCTGAGTGACAGATTGTCTTTGTGATTTGTCTTTTGCTGAGGACGTACTGACACACATGAATGAGCTGAACGTGAAGCTACGAGGGAAAGACCAGTTTGTCCATGAAATGTACACAAACGTCAGAACCTTCAAAACCAAGCTAGCTTTATTCTCAAAGCAAATGTCAAACAAGTCATTTGCTCATTTCCCCACGCTGGCTACGCTGAAAGACGTCCTCGACATGAAGACATACAGGAAATCACTGGACGACCTGCACGGAGGATTCTGCCATCGGTTCTCTGATTTTGGAAAAATTGCCAAGTCCCTTCAGCTGGTGTCGTGTCCCTTCAGCTGGTGTCGTGTCCCTTCAGCTGGTGTCCCTTCAGCTGGTGTCATGTCCCTTCAGCTGGTGTCGTGTCCCTTCAGCTGGTGTCCCTTCAGCTGGTGTCATGTCCCTCCAGCTGGTGTCCTGTCCCTTCAGCTGGTGTCATGTCCCTTCAGCTGGTGTCTTGTCCCTTCAGCTGGTGTCGTGTCCCTTCAGCTGGTGTCATGTCCCTTCAGCTGGTGTCCTGTCCCTCCAGCTGGTGTCCTGTCCCTCCAACTGGTGTCCTGTCCCTTCACACAAGACCCTGAAACGGCGCCACAGGAGTTTCAGTGTGAACTGATTGATCTCCAATGTGACACCGTCTTCAAGGAGAAGTTCAACTCTCTTAAACTGGATGAGTTTTATGCTTCATTAAAGCAGCCAAATTTCCAAACATCCAGAAGATGTCCCAGAAGATGCTGGTGTTGTTTGTCTCTACTGTGTGTGAACAGACTTTTAGTGTGATGAACACCAACAAAGCACCTCACAGATCCCAGTTGAGTGATGAAACCTCGGATCTGTTCTGAGAACACAACAAAACTAACACCAGACTTCGATGCACTGACAGAGAAGGTGATCAACAACACTGTTCCCACTAAAAGTGAATGTACGTATTAACACTGTAATGCCTTTTTTATGTTTATGTTTGATATGTATGCATCTGGTGCTGGCCCGGCCTGTCTGTCAAATTTTAAAAGTCAATGTGGCCCCTGAGCCAAAAAGTTTGCCCGCCCCTGTCTTAATGAATAGAGAACAACTTGGAACTTATTATGTTTCACAATATGAGTCTATTGATATCGTAAAAGATTAGCAGCCTTTTTTTGGGCACTAAACAGTCAATAAGCAGTTTTTATTTCCTATGTGTTTGATTATGTTAATGTCAGAACTGGTTTTACGTCCTTTGGGGAAACTTCATGCCATGTCTTTTGACTTCTTGTGTTGTTTGGCAAGCCCAAGTTGGGTTTCAAGGCCTCATAAGCAAATTGGGAGTAGTAATGCAAGTCAAAATGTTGACTGTATGAACAGATATCTTTCTAACCTAAAGTGTTCATACCACAAACACTATAACAACAATATTCATCATTTGTGCTTTAAGGTCCTTCGTGTGTAACAGAGTGCTTGTCAGATCATCTAATGTCTGGTTCTACTCCACGAGAGACAATAAAGATGTTCAGTTTGGACAATTGGGTTGGACAATCGGTGGCAAAGCATCAAACAGACCTGCTGGTCCACTATAGCAAAACGTGAAATAGCCATGTTTTAGCGTTTCTAGGCATTGAGGTTCGAATCCAGAAGGTGACAACGTTATTGTTGAGTTGTTTTTTTGTTTCCTAACCCCAACCATGTTCTTTCTGCTAATGCCAAGCATGTGTTTTGTCCCTAACCCCAACCGTGTGCATAATTAGTAACCCCAACCATGTGTTTTGTCCCTAACCCCAACCGTGTGCATAATTAGTAACCCCAACCATGTGTTTTAGCAAATAGTCTAATTTTCCTGTAAATCACATGACTGCACGTATACTAGACTTCAGTTTTTTTCAACTTTACGAAAACATGTAACTGTCACGCCTAGACAACAAAAGCGTGGCTATTTCACGTTTTGCTGTAGTGGACCGGCTTGTCTATTTCACGTTGTGCCTTGATACTGGGTTGCAACATTATAGTGGATGACAACTGATGTTGGATACCTCGCCGATAAACTCGCCGCTCTGAATAATTTTTTTTTACATTCTTTTGTGTAACATGACAAATTCAGTGTGTCCATGACTTTGACCAATATAGGTACACAGAGCTCTCTTCCACTCACAACTGTAAACATGGCAAAGCAAAAGATTGGTTAAGCAACACGTAACTGTCCTCTCTGTTTGACCCAAAGACGGTTTCAACCATATTTCTGCCCTTCGTTCTGGTAGTTGGTCCCTGACATCACACAGGTCGTTAAAGACAACAATTAGTGTGGTCATGAGTGACTAGTCAGAATATGTATAAAATGTATCCAGAATTTATTCTGGACAACACCTTTTCTGAAGAAAACAGACCTTAAAAGTGACCACCAATAACCACTCTGTACGACATTATGACCATCTTTTTTCAGTAATAGGGGAAAGAGTACAGTGTGGTTCATGAGAGTTATTTTCTCCTAATGCACCGAGCCCCCCACTACACTAAGTGTCCCCGTGTCCTTCGTTTTACAGGATGCTAATCGCACCTCTGCCTGCTGTGATTTTTAATACAAAGGCTCATCACCTTCCCACAAAGTTATCTCTCATCACAGAAGCATCTGTTGGACTATTTGTTGTAAACATTTCCATGCATCCATGTATGCTTACAATACTGATTACTGTCTTCCGCGTTGGTTTTCTATTTTAATTCATTTTGTAAATGAATATGCTTATCATCACTTGATAAGCCAACCAATAGTTTTCCACCTTTAATGAGAAAATTATGAACTACAAAATATTACAAATATTAGTATTGGTATTGTGCTACGTTAAAAATATTTAACTCCAAGAAAATGGGTTGAGCACGAGTACGTTGGCATCTCTGCGTCTTTATATCCAAAGAAGCTGAACAGTTTCAGGAATTCAATTTATTAAAGCAAGCAAGCAAATTCTAAAGATATATTTTGTTATTACAGTGTTGACAGCGAACAAAAGGAAAATGCTGCAGTAATTTGCTGGGTCTTAAATATTGTCTTGGGAATTTAAATTTGCTCAGCTGTCAAAACATTAACACATTATCCACAGGGACAGGTCCTCTATCCTGAATGGTTGTGATCAGCCTGATATGAACATATTAGTATTATAGAACAAATTGTTAATACAGAGGAAACCTGAAACTCTGTATATGTGCGCATACACACAAAACACATGCACACATGGCCCAATAGCATTTTGGGCACTTGAAAGGTGAAACAAAGGTAAATCAATACAAAGCCATTTTATAATTAAAAGAGTGTGGGGGTGAATTAGGCAAATGACTGTGGAAAAATTGAAAATATTGATTCTAATTTACAAAATATATTTCATACCTTTTATGTCCTTGCAGAAATGGACAATTCGATTTCCTTTCTCTTGCCCTTTACTTTCCTTCATTCCTCCTCTCCTCTGTCTCACTCTTTATCTGTCTTTGCTCCTCTTATCACAAAATCCAGGTATTTTTTCACCTTAATGACCATGGTTAATGACAGGGTGCGGGGGCTGGGCAGTGATTAGGGGCTGAGGGAAGTGAACATTGGCATGGCCAAGATTGAAGATGGCTTGCGAGTGGCACTGGGAGCTGCAGAATGTGTTTTTGTTTGCAGCAGAGAGATGACAGTCTGATGTTTGTGCGACTCAGCATATAGTTCTCAGGCTATAAACAGACTTTGCCTGGTTGCATGTTGCTTGTGGAAGGAAATCAGAGGAGGAAGAGGTGACAAGGGTTAAAATAAGGGGATGTTGAAGAAACTGAAGAACAAAAAGAGTGAGGAGGAGGAAGATAACAACAGAGGAGAGCGTGACGGATGGAGAAGGGCATGTCCTCCTACCTGCATAGAATTCTGGGCTGTAGACAGCGCTGACCACTGGATTTAACTTCCAGCCTGAAAGAAGACAGATAGCAAGACAAAGGAAAAGATAAATAGGAAGAGAGAGAGACAGAATAGGGAATAATGTATTATTTTTGTTAGTTATCAAATGTGATGTATGTTCTGACTGAACTTTAAACTCCCTTTGACTTTATTTAGATATCTAGGATGAACTACGGTCAAATGAAGGCTAATCAGCTCATACAGCTAATCAAAAGTTGAACATAGTTTTTAAAAATTCCCCAGCAACACAAAATGTTCTCCTGGGGGTGTGGGTGTCTTGCAAAAGACAGATACAAAAAAAAAAAAATCTGCCTTTTGGAGGATGTAACATCCTAATTTGTAGACCCTGTGGCCTTTTTAAAAAAATCCTGATCCTGAATCTATTTGACCAAAATTCAATCCAGTTGTTTTGCTTTTGTTTGTTATTAGTTCAACATTCAGCACACACATGAATTGAATATATAAAAAAGGCAACCCACAAGTTCAAAAGGTTCAAAGTTCAGCCGAGCTTGTTGTATAACGCAGGCGTTGAAGAAACTAATACTGTATGTTGTACCTGCTACAACAACCTGTATTATCTGCTGTTTTGCAAGTAAAAGAATTCAAATTAATACAATAAATTATTGGGCAAATTAAAAGTTTGACATATCAGTACTATATCAAAACTATTCAACATTTTTTTACAGTTCATAAAGTTGGAAATAGGAATGTCTGAAGTAAAGTTGATGTTGATGTTGAGTCATGTCACATAAAGCTATGGATGTAAAACTCATAGTGGCCTTATGACAAGGATCATCAAAAGTCATGGATAAATGTTACATCCATTTTAGCCATAGCAGCACTAGTCAGCCTCCTCTTTGAATGTGCCACCTCAGAAACCTTTTAAAAACAGGTACGGCCTGGTCCTGGTACAGGAAGACTTTATATATCAAGTAGTGCCATGCATATGAATGTAAAAACACTTAATTTATGGAGATGATATTTTTCAAAATGTGCAGTGTTTGGCTTTGAAACATTTATTTGGTGTAATGGTCAAAAAGCTCGTTGCTGCTCTCATGGGACCAGCGAGTTCCTGCAGCTGACTTTAGTCTTCCACATGCCCTCTTCAAACTGTAGCTAATGAAAGGTTCGTTTCTAGTGTCCTTGTCAATGCAGTGTCCCCTCAAGCTGTGACTGGCAAAGCACCAGTCAACCATTGCTGTTTGTACAGCCTCTCCAATCTGAGCCTGTGAAGCTCAGGAACTCCTTCAGAGTTGTCACAGGTCTCTGGATTGCCTCCCTTAAGAGTCTCCCTCTTGCTTGTTCAATCAGTTTTTAAGGGTGGTCTGTTCGCATCAAATTTACAACTGAGCCATACTCTTTCTCCTTCTTAATGATTGTTGTTTGTCTACATGGCGGAGATTTTACCATGACACTGACTGCTCAATATACCACGTGTACAACATGTATAATACAATCAAGGTTTACAAAACACATAAATAATGAAAAAAATGACATTATAATTTAAATCCTATAATATGTTGCACAATCATGCCCTCACTCAAATTTTTGTAAATGTGCCCTTCAGTGTGTGTAAATTCTGTTCTTTCCTAAGAACAAATCCGAAGAGAAAACTTTGGACAATCTTTGTGAAAACCGCCTAAGTGGGTTTAAAGTAGAAATTTTGTCTAAATAACATCTGCTGAATGAGGCCCATTGACTTGGCCTTACCATTTGCATATGGGTTGACAGTCTTCTTATTTGTCATTACTCGGGCTGTTGCATTGTTGACCTACAGCAGGTAAAGAGAGAGCTCCATGAGTTATGATACTTACACATCGATAGTCCATTACTTGAAGAGTAAATCTGCATGCATATAGTGTCCTCATGTTGTAAACAAAGAAAGCAGTTCACTGTATCACGGCAAACACCCATGTCATTTTTGTGTTTTCCAAATTGCATTCAGAAACACTTAAAAATACATCCAAAACAAATCAGTTGCCTTTCTCATTTGCATATATTCTGTTTTATGACACTTTCCAGCATGCTCTCCCCAATATAGTGACATTTCAATAACATACAGACAAAAGTAAAGAAACAACAGATGCACTGTCAAAATGGTGTTTTGTAAATGTACAGATGCATGCGGTGGGGAGGAAGAGGAGAAAAAACAGACAAAGAAAATGTCATTGGGGAAGGGAAGAAGAGAATATGTTGGTAGCATTATGCAACATCCAGTCAACCTTAAAATGTGAGAAGAACTGTTGTGACGAAAGCAACAGAAGGCATTCACACTCAGACAACAGCCTCTCCGATTCATCGCAAGAATAATTAAGATCAAAGAAATGACCAAAGAAAATAAATATACTGAAATAAACCAACCAAGTCAATCAATAACCAATCAAATCATTCCAAATTCAAACAACAGCTAACAGGGTAAATTAAAAATAAGGGTGCATTGTCTTCCAAAGTAAAACAAAATAATTTAATGAAAGGGTTTCCAACAATCTCAGATAGATGTGCAAACGAATTCATATCTCAGTCAGTATCGCTCGCACACGCAGCTTCAGGAGGACACTGAGTTAATGGACACGCACGCCGACACGCAAGAAAATATGTATGTCAATATACAGCATCAACTCAACCACAATTCAAAAAGAAATGTCACGTGAGTTTTAGCGTTGCAAACGTTCCAAAGAGAGAGGAAGAGAGAGAGGAAATGCTGGTAGAATGGCTTGCTCGCCCACACTTACCATTCCCAAACCTTTTGGCCCCGCCAACTTGTTTGTGTACTGTTACCGTTGTAACTGTGTTGGATGGGGCCCTAAACAAGCTACCGTTGGAAGGATGGTGGGGGAGGAGGGGATGAGAAAGGAATAAGCAGCATCTTACTCAGGTGGCCATGAAAACTTTGTAATCATTCCACTGCACAAACTCTCTCTTTCAGCTCTCTCCATACAAGCAGCCAGCTGGTTTCTTAAAGCATAACTCCGACCATTTAGTCTGGACCAGATATCCTCATCCATCATAGTCCGAGTGAGTAATTTGGACCAAAAGTGTGACTTTCCTTTTTCTACTGATAAAAAGACATGTTGGCTCAACTATGCAAATATAATATATGAAATGTAAATATCATATTAAAACATATATTTATCTTTGAAAGTTTTGCTGCTGCCCGGCCACCCCTGTCCAGACTACACTGCTCCCTGTCTCATGCAATTACTGTGTTACTGAGTTACTGTAGAATCCTGTAGATGTTAGATCTCTAAATCAATTTAGTGGGAAAGATAGAAAAAAAATGTGTGGTTGAATTGCAAAGCACCAGCTGAAGCTTAAGCAATCCAGAAAGTTGGAAAACTTGTTGATTGAGATTTTTTTTTTTTACCTACAATACAAGCTGCAGTAGGATAATCAGGGGATACTATTAGCTGATAGTTTGGCTGAAACCATATTTCTACCTAAAGCAACATGTACCCACCACCAAAGAACCTTGTACAGTTTCAACAACTCTGTGAGTCTGCTCACTAAATGATCCAGTTAGAAGACCTCTTGTTCTTATTTCTTTGTAGGAAAAAAGCTTATCTGTTTCTTTTAGACTGGCAGCTTGAGATTGCATGAAAAGCCAGAGATGCAATGTTTCCGTTTCAGATGTGGTCTGTCACAAGCTGATAGCATCTCAATGCATTGCGTTTTATGGTTCTTTACACTTTGTGTGTTTTTCCCAAACCACAAATAGAAAACATATTGATAACAGGGAAAAAAAATGGGTTTTAAAGGTACAAAAAAGACAGTTGGAGTTAAGACTAATACTGCAACTGGGAAACAAGTGTTCCAGTTGATTATAGAGAGTAAAACTCAAGGAATTAGTAGATGGTAACATAGACAAGCTAGTGTGTCAATACGGCATGGGCAGTTCAGAAAAGGGAACAAGGACAAGAAGAACACAGTCTATACAGTTTTAGGGGATATATGATTGATGAGTGGTAAGCACCATGCTGTCTATGCTTTGTGTTTCTGTAAATTTTCTACACTGAAAAACAGAACAATTCTGGCGAATGGTATCGGTCTTTGTTCAGTTTCATTTTTCAAAACTTGTCAAGAACAGCTACTGCGGTGAATGGAAATGGCAGCTGCCATTGTGAGAATGCAATGAGGGTTTTGGATGTTTGGAAGGCGTTAATGCTGAGACCGGTGAAAAAAGTGACAATGGAGAACTTTTGTGAATTTGGTGGTGCCATAAGTTGGAAGGTAAGAAAAGCTTAACATGAAAAGTTGGTTCTTTGCTCACGTGAAAGCTTTCTGTTGCAGAATGGTTGTAGCAGAAGAACTTTACTTTTGAAATATTAAGTTTGAAGTAGAGATAATTGTCCAGTTTATTATTTTGGCTCTTCCGTGGTTCTAGATATACAGAGTGCACTAGCTGAAATAAGATTTCAATGTTCTACACCTGGATGGTGTGCACCAAGGATGTAGAGGACTGACATATCTTCGCATATTTAAAAAACTAGATGAAAGAATATGCTGTCATAATGCAGGCAAAAAGGGAAGTATTTGGCCAACTGGATAGAACTGCTGTGGCTCAGAAATGAGGGCTTTGAGCTGTAAGAGCTGCATGATGTGTTAGAAAGATATACGAAGGAACAACGCCTTGTAGGAAATTGAAGAGGAAGGCGGGAAGAATGACTCTGAGTGGATGGCGATGAGCTCTTTGCATTAGGAATACAATAAACAAAATTCCAAAGAGTGAAGGCCAAGATGGACAAACTTGTCCACATGGGGATTATGCGTATCTTGCAAACACTACTGTTTCTATATCAGTGATCAGAGGAAAATTCCAAAAGAAAAACTAAGATAAGAGAAGAGAAGAGTGTAGAACATTGTCTCTGTATGGGTGAGCATTGCTGTTTTTGGCCGTTAAATGTCTGATGATGATAATGATGCAACCTTCTTAGGGAGTGCAGCGGTCTGGAACCAGTAAAGCTCATAGTCATTGTAAAATGCCAAGATAAAAGTCAAGATGAGCCACAGTCCAATGTCCTCCAGCATGCAGGATGCCAGTAACATGTATTACCTGTGTCACACATTACATATTCCAACATTGCCAAGAACTCCTGGCTCTCATCGTAGAAACAGTACAGGTTGTGGACGGTTGGGCTTTGGATCAAGACCAATAAAAAGGAGTGCTCTTTGCAGAGTTCTCATCCTCAGACATAAAGTGAAACTCAGACATTGCAGGGAACTGGATGGATGGATAGAAAGATTGATGGATGGATGGATGGATGGATGGATGGATGGATGGATGGATGGATGGATGGATGGATGTGTGGATGGATGATTAGATGGTTGGATGGATGGGTATATGGATGGATGGATAGGTAGATGGATGGATGGATGGATGGGTAGATGGACGGGTAGATGGGTAGATGGACGGGTAAATGGGTGGATGGATGGATGGATGGGTGAATGGATGGGTAGATGGATGGATGGATGGATGGATGGATGGATGGATGGATGGATGGATGGATGGATGGATGGATGGATGGATGGATGGGTAGATGGATGGATGGATGGATGGATGGATGGATGGATGGATGGATGGATGGATGGATGGATTGGTGGATGGATGGATGGATGGATGGATGGATGGATGGATGGATGGGTAGATGGATGGGTAGATGGATGGATGGATGGATGGATGGGTAGATGGATGAATGGATGGGTAGATGGATGGATGGATGGATGGATGGATGGATGGATGGATGGATGGGTGGGTGGGTGGGTGGGTAGGTGGATGGATGGATGGAGGATGGATGGATGGGTAGATGGATGGATGGATGGATGGATGGATGGATGGATGGATGGATGGGTGGGTGGGTGGGTGGGTGGGTAGGTGGATGGATGGATGGAGGATGGATGGATGGGTAGATGGATGGATGGATGGATGGATGGGTGGGTGGGTGGGTGGGTAGGTGGATGGATGGATGGAGGATGGATGGATGGGTAGATGGATGGATGGATGGATGGATGGATGGAGGATGGATGGATGGGTAGATGGATGGATGGATGGATGGATGGATGGATGGATGGATAGATGGAGGATGGATGGATGGGTAGATGGATGGATGGATGGATGGATGGATGGATGGATGGATGGGTGGGTAGGTGGATGGATGGATGGAGGATGGATGGATGGGTAGATGGATGGATGGATGGATGGATGGATGGATGGGTGGGTAGGTGGATGGATGGATGGAGGATGGATGGATGGGTAGATGGATGGATGGATGGATGGATGGATGGATGGATGGATGGAGGATGGATGGATGGGTAGATGGATGGATGGATGGATGGATGGATGGATGGATGGATGGGTGGGTGGGTGGGTGGGTGGGTAGGTGGATGGATGGATGGAGGATGGATGGATGGGTAGATGGATGGATGGATGGATGGATGGATGGGTGGGTAGGTGGGTGGGTAGGTGGATGGATGGATGAGATTGGCCGTAGTGCCAGTGTACTATGAGCTTTGTGTGTAAATGTTGCCTTCTATGGAAGGTAAGCAAATAAGATTGCAGAGGATTGAAACTGCAATCAAATATATGGAAGCAAAAGCAAACATGGTCCAAAAAACACTGTTTTGGGTTCATTGATTCTTCAAAGCGCCAACCTGTGATTATTGCACAGTTCTGATTTTGTCCAACTATCAGAAACCAGTACAATTCTGAAGTGCAGGCCTTTTCAGGGTCGGACTGGGTAGTTTCTACAAAAATGGTCCACATTTGGAATGTGAATGGTGAAAGCTCTATTGAGTCATGATTTAAGGAAATAACATTAACTTAAGAAGAAAATGGCAAAAATGGACAGAGTTATGCTTCAAGGCTGGTGACGACTAGCTATTGTTCCTCTGAGTGGACACAAGACATTGAAACAGCACTTAGGTAATGTCATGCTACTAAATCAGCTTAGATGTGAACCTTGCATTTCGCTCTCCAGATGTCTTCAAAATTCCTAAGTACTTTCTCTGCCCAGGGATGAGCACAATTTTAGATTTTATTCCTGAGGGGGGAAGCTCCTTTCTTCATGAAACAAACAGTATTCTGTTTAAAATCGTTGCTTTTGAACATTTAAAATCAAGACCCACAGCAAACCTTTGTAAACCTTCTTAAACACAAAAATGTCCATCTATAACTTCTAGGTAGTGTGAATTATCACTTTTAAACCTATGGTATGGTCAACGTCCTGGACAGTACAAAATCAAGTAAAAGGGAAAATAAAAATAAACAAACAAACAAAAACAAAAAAACAGGCAAAGTCTCTCATACAGTAATGTTGAACAACTCATATATCAACATGTGTTTGTGTTTGGGTTAATGAAACTTCAAGAGTAAAGGGAAGTGATGAGGCTTGGATGACTTGACAGCTTAATGTACTGAGAAAAATGCCAAAGTGGGAAGTGGCGGTAGACTGCCACATGCTCACAGACACAAACACACCCGCACAAATAAACAAACACTCACATAGGCACACAAAGAGGAAAAAAGAGAAGGTAGAAGTTGAGAGAAATATTCAAGAACATGCACCTCTATTTTACGGCCTTCTACCACGGTGCCATGTAATTTCTCTCTTGCCCTGTCGGCGTCCACGCTATGCTCGAACGTTACGAACCCAAAACCCTGCGTGCAGGATGGAGAAAGAGAAGAACAACAATCACATTATTTGGTACATATTAAACTCAACATTACAGTGGATGAAGGCTTTCTTTAATGGGACCATAGTACAACGTGGATGACAAACAGGAGTTTAGAACAACTAAAGCCTTTACAATGCAGTTTGACATCAATCATCCACTGCAATGTCTCCATTTTGCGAGGTGGTGTGGCCAATAGATTCCTCTGAAGTCATAACAGAGGAAAGATATGAAATAAATTAAGGTAAAATTAACTTCTTCATTGCATGGCATCAGCAAAAAAAGAAAAAGGCTACCGTAATAACAGGATGAACACATCATCCAAGACTAATGACAGAAACAGCAAATTATCCTAAAGTAAAAATCTCAGATGATCTTACACTTCAGAGGAAGTTCATCTCTGAATAGTGTAGCTCAGAACAAAAGAAGGATGTTGTTCTCAGTAGGACATTTTAATATAAAAGTATTGATCGGCCATGACTCTGGTTTGTTAATGAAATAGAGTGCAAAGATACTTGATTAACTTTGAACATCAATTTACAACATTTTCATCAATACCATATTGCCCCTTATGAATGTGTTTATCATTGAGTATATCATTGACTGCACATATCCTGTTGCTCAGATGCTCAGAACTATGGGAAAAATGTGAGGTCTTTCCCAATAAAAGTATTCTTATCGGTACTCGTGTTTTTATGGGCATGTGGACGTCCCCCCTCGAGGGCCAGGTTCAATGCCAATTCCAAATCCACATGAAGCCAACTATCCAAATACCCTAAAGTGTTCTTGCTTTGCAAAGTTAATCGAGTGTGCTTTGAGACCTGACGTGTTCTGGGTTATCCTGGTTTTGTGCATGGTTGAAGACAGCCAAATAAATAAGTCCTATAATATTTAAGATATTATAAGTTCAATTCAGATTTATAAGGTGATTCTGAACCGGTTACAAATGTAGTCAAAAGTAAAGAAAAAATCAGAACTGTGTTTTTCTGAGCACTTGCTGAAATGTTTTCACAGAGGTGGGCGTCTGCAACATGGGCAAGGTCGGTTAGTTATCTCAGGAGTTGTCCTTCAGATGAATTCTAAAACAGATGATGATGATACACTCAGATAAAACAGAAACACTCGGTACCTTAGAGCCGCGCTCGTTGAAGATGATTTCCACATCTAAGATTTTGCCAAATTGCTGTAAAGACAGAAACAAAAAATTTGAATGTTAGGTGATTTTTACATAATTTGTTCGTCCTCAATTCAGAAGACAATTCTTACCTTCCAAAGTCTTTATAGCTCTTTTTTGTTTCCCCAAATATTTGCCCAATAAATTACCCAAGACATCTAAAAAGTTTAATTTCATGCACGTCAGGTATTGCCATACTTACGCCGAACATTTGCCTGAGGTCTGGGTCTCTGAACCTGAAGGGGATGTTGGAGACGTGAAGTCTCTTGGGTTGGGCCTTGCTGTCTGTGCTTTCAGGTACAGTCTGTGTCGGCTGCTGACTGTCTGTCTGAGCAGCATCATCTGTTTGCTGGAAAATAAAGAAGAAAAGACACACAAGAAAGATAAGTCACTTTCAGTAACTATGAATGACAGTACGTTTTTCCATTCTTACACAATGGCAACTGAGCGAATTTCATCCACTGATAAAGGAATTGAGATGTGGTTGAAAGCTCTAGAAAAAGCCACTAACTGCAGCTTGAATTGTTTATTTGACTAAATCACTGTTTTCATGTTGAAACGTGTCCAGTGTCCAACTGTGTCCATTGTAATGCACAACCACATCACATATACTTTTACCACAGCAGTCCAGGGCCATTGGACCTTTTCCCCAGAAACAGGAACAAGTCATGTTTAAATTTGCAATTAATAAATATCACAAAGCATTGGGCATATTTCCATGAAATATACTGTATCCAAAGCTCCCGAGGATTTGGATTTGGATTTTTACTTCTCTGACTTTACATTTAAAATCAACTTAACAATAGCAGTAAATACACTTTTTTTTGCGTTAAGTCACTCATGATATAATCTGATCCTGATCTAGGGTGTTCATTGTTTTTTTTTCTTTCTTTTTGAGATAAGACAGGAGAATTAAATTATGCAAACATAGAGCTATAATAGATGCTCATACTGTATACAGAGTAGCATCAGCGGTCTCTGTTTGTCCTTTAGCTCTCAGAGGGAGTCAGATCGATGGCTGTTAAACACACGAGAGGACTCCACAGTCTCCTGACACATCGCAAGTGTGTGTCTTACAAAAACTGTTGGAGTGTATCTTTGCCGGCTTTTGAACAAATTGATTTCTGAACCCCAAAAAAGTAATGCCCAGAAAAAAGCCTCTTCACTATTGCATTGTCACATCATGTAGAGGGGTGGATGAAAACATATTAGATAATGCACTCTGACAAAGAAACCTAATCTCGTCTCACAGAAAAACCAGAGTCGAAGCAATATTTCAAACAGGTGTCTGTCTATTTAATGCAAAGTGTGAAACATAAATGTGACATTTACGAAGATTTCTACTGATTATGTTTTGATAGTTTTTAGGGTGGATAACAGGTTCTGACCATACAAACTGCTATGATGCACACATGTAACACACTAAGATCACTATCCTACACGTAGGACGATGTCTTCCATTCCTTCCTTCTTTTGCTCACAAACAGTTCCAGGTTGCAAGCCAGCTAAAAATACAGCCTATGAGTGTGTGTGTGTGTGTGTGTGTGTGTGTGTGTGCGTGTGTGTGTGTGTGTGTGTGTGTGTGTGTGTGTGTTGGGGAGGGTTGAGCTTGAAAAGAAGTAGCATAAGGCCACCAGACTGCAAATCTTCAACGCAATGCCTAGGTACATACCGGCACATATGGTAAAGAGTGTTCACACACAGACACACACACACACACACACACACACAAAACGCAGCAGTGACTTCAATCTGTGTGGATGTCCTTGGCTGCGGCGACAAACGCCTACACTCGCAGCAAAGAAACAAAACAAACACACAATGAGACGAAGCATCTCATCTCATCCCGTTTGGCATCAGAAAGTGATGTGTGAGGCCAGGCCAGGCTGAATGTATTTGGTTTCAGACATATTGGAGATGGTAACAGAGATGATGGCTGACATCAGGTTCTCAGACAGAGAGAGGAGACAATAAAATGCAACCTGAAGAAAGATTTTGGAGACATTAGTCTCAGATCTGTTGTAGGAAACAGAAAGCCCAAACAGCAGTGAGTCTAAAGCTTCAGCAGAGGGCTGAACTATGAAGCCAGTTCAACATGTCCAGGCTTTCTTCCCCTGAGCTGCTCAACAAAACAGAAACTCACCGTCAGAGATAATCGGTACTACGACGGTGGTTATCAGCTTTCTCTGTTAACTCAGGCTTTCTGCTTTAGGCTCTGAGCACGTTCACATAAAAGAGGAGGTGTTTGTGGCATCTGACCAATCACAAACATGGACAAGTGGACTGACAGCAGAGCCACATTTTTTGACGAACAAGGAGCAAATTAGAATTTTTGAAAAATATAAGGAAGTTAAACACATAATCCATCTGAAAGCAGCACAGCTGCAGGTGCTGAATACATGAAAGATTTGCTGCCAAAAAAAAATCACAGACTGTGTGAATGTGTAGCCGAAGTTGAAAGTCTTATATCACCTTACCACAGCGCACGGAAAGATCTGACTATAATTACATGTGTGCATTTCATTCCATTCATTTATTCCCAGATGTATTCTCATGACATGTATGACAGTTTTAGTCTTATCCATTCACCTGCAGCCCCGGAGTCACCAACATCGCTACTCATACATGGTTTCCACAGCAACTAATACATATAGGTTGGTAATTTGCAGACACACCAAATTCGACCTGCTCTCTTTCAAACAACAGTTTGGACAGTGTGTCCTAAAGATCTGCTTTGAGAAACATCTGATTTGCCTGCAGCCTGAACAAAGCCTCAGAGGCTGCAATGTTCCATCCAAACTACATCTTTCTATTTACATACTGATCACGGCAATCAACATGCCAAGCTATGAAAAAAATGTATCTTGAGTTAAGGTTTTCTTGTCACCTATATTAATATTGATTGGAATTCAACGGCAATCAGTCCATTGGAATGAGGTACATGTATCATTAACACTCAAAAGGGACAAAACTCATTGGTCTGTGGAGAATTTCAGTCTCAAACTGATTTTTTTTCTTATTTTTTTTTTTTTTTTTATTTTTTTTAAATATATTTTTGCTTGTATATGTTTGCTTTATTTATGTAGTGACTGTGTAGACAGACAGGGAATGCCAAAGAGGAGAGCAGGGGAATAACAGGGCAGCAAGGTCTGACTGGCCAGAAACCCACCAGGGGACACACTGCTAAGGCCATTTGCACCCACGTGGTAAGAAACTTCCATTAAAAAAAACTTTGATATACAGTATAGCTTCATCGAAATTTTATATATCGATAATTGTTGTGGGTTTGACTATTTGCTATAAAGAAATATACATTTCCCCCCACTGTCTCTCCCACTATACAGAGTGTGGGGCTCACACTGGGGGGAGAGAAGACTGACGTCGCTCTAAAAATACTCAGACCAGATGAGGTCATTCTTCCTGGATGCATATGCAGCACACACACTCACACTACAGGGAGAGAGAGGCCGACAGATGTACATTTCCACCTCCAGTCACAAAACATTGCACAAAGAAGTCCATCCATTTACAGTTTTTTTTTCCTAAACACTTGTAATGCAGTAAGTACAGTCATCGTTTCATTATTCAGACAACAAAATGTGATCAGAGTGCAATATTTTTAAAATCATCCTCTTATTCTAAATTCACCACAACCATATCTACGATATGTACAGCACACAATGCACATTTTGACACGTTTTATAAACGTTGGCGTTCAATGGTCCCGGCAGCAATGAACTGTAGGCTATCAGATGGAAGAATAAAACAACAAAAAAAGATACTGAAATAATACTAAAATTAAGAAAAAAGTGAGTTTTCTAATTTCACTTCATTTTAGTTGTAAAATGATAAAATAGTAACATAATATAATCATAATATTACAAGAAAGTCTATCATTTTGCTTTGTATATTTCATAGACAAGTAAATTCAATCACAAACAAATGTAAAATACAGTGGATTTACATCAGCACGTGTTGAAGATGGGTAAAAGAATCATCTTAAGTGTCATTTTCAAATTATAAGTGAGACATTTTTAATTAGACTATTACTCAAAGTATTAATATCATGTAAAAAAAAAAAAAGCTGAAAGTGCTTAAAAAAAAAAAAAAAAAAGGCTAAAATGAGAAGCATAAGCAACAACTCAGATGTGACTCTGGAAATATGTTTCCTCTGATATTTCCTCTGAAGCAGAATTTGACATTGTAACTGGTTGAGGTAGAGCCAGTTTTAGATACTTGATATAAAGTCACCAGGTAAGTGTGTCGGATCACGACATGAAAGCAGAAGAGGAAAGACTAAAAGATAATATAAATGTGGATTCATATTTATGACATTCAGACTTTTCTTTCATTTTTTTTCTGTAATATTTTGCTAAATTTTACATAGAAAACCTTTTAAGAGGTCACAAGCCCAAGATTTCAGGAACGACTGGTTTATCTTTAAAAGACATTGCATTTTATAAGCTTTCAGTTGTATTAATATGATCAAATGTTTGTTTAGTAACAACAGCTGTAAGATAAATGTAATGCAGTAAAAGCAGAACTCCGTCTTCTGAAAAAAAAAAGTTCAGTGCCTGCTACTTTCCATCACTGCAGACAGCTGGTTGTACAGTGAACAGAAGTCACTTTACCAGGTCATCGTTTTTTAACTCCTCACCTGAAATGCTCTAATTTATGTTCTTGGCTATTTGGGGCTGTAAAGTAGCTTGAACTGTCACCAGGGGCAAGTAAATAGCTGTCGTCTTTATTAACCCCCCAAATGCATGGCTTGTTTATAAAATCACTATTGCAGACCTTTGTAAGGCAGATAAAGCCATATTGCTATCCATGCCTAACATAAAAATCTTCCCTGACCAGCAAAAGACAATACACAGGCTATGTCTCCAAACTAGGCAAATTCAGTGAGTTGCAAGGCGTGTTCGTGACTATGAGAGAATAATGCGGCTTAAAAAGAAGAATACATGAAATATCTAAAAGTGAGCAATACATCGACCCTGAAGCCACAAATGTACAAGGTGCCTAGCTACCAGATTCAGAACAAGGCACTCCTCTGGATGTTTCGTAAATATACATAAACCCACTTAAATTATTACTTTAGGGATCCTGAAAGTTCCAAAATATCTTGAACTTCCATGGTCTCTTAACTTCCTGCAGGTGACCATGTTTGTTTGACAGAACTCACTGGATTAACCAACACTAAGTACAATAGGAAAGTCCAAGGACTCAGTGAAGATCTGACAAAAGAAGATTGTGGATTTACACAACTCAGGAATGTCTGTTGGATGCATTTCTTAACGTTGGTAGATTTCAAGATCATGGGTTCAGACAATTGTCCATAAGTGTAAGGTGTTGGGAGGTGTAGCCACTTTGCCAAGGTCTGGAAGAAGACCCAAACTGTCACCCTCAACAAAGAAGACATTGGCTCAGTTGGTCAGGAAAAACCCAAGAAGCATTAAGTCCCAGATCTACCATGAACTGGAAGCTGCTAGATCCCCAGTGTAAATGTTTACACTTAAGCTAGTTTTACATGACCATTGACTCAGAGACACACAGACCGACTTAAAAAGAGACACCTTCAAATTCGATGGAAGTTTGAAGCTAACCATATGGACAAAGAAAAAGCCTCGGAAGAAACGTTTTTGGTCAGATGAGACAATGTTTGGACAAAAAAAACGGCATATCAACTCTTAAGTATGGCGTTGATAGCATCATTCTCTGGCTGAAGAGAAGTGGAACTGGTGCATTGCACAAAGTGGATGGAATAATGAGGTCCACCTCCGTTTCCTTTAGCATAACGCCAAACCATCATTGGACGGTTCAGACTTAATCCCAACTGGGTGTTCCAACAGGACAATGACCCCGAACACACATGTAGGTTTGCAGCAGTATACTGCATCACTGTGTGCCATGATATGGAACCCGATGGTTATCATACCATGTACAAGAGCGTATTGAAATAAATTACATATTACCTACTAAACTCAAATTACTTGATTGCAATTTCTGTACGTGTTCACCCCTCCATTGTTTCTAGCAGAGGCGAGATGGACAGGTTTGATGTTTTTCTAGATTTTTCAGTTGAAGTCCTTCTGATCTTGGATGAACTTAAGACTTTTACAGGGTCGAGGCAGCTGAAGTAACCATATGAGATTCCTGATTGGTTCTAATTTTTCTTGGGATGCTTACTGGACGCAGTTTAACTGCTCTGAATGGCGCCGGTTTTGCTTTTTAATTTCTGATTGAAGAATGGCAGAAAGAATTTGCAGAACTGCTGTCACCAGGGTCATCAGTCGGGTATTAAATCCTCTCAGATGTGACTTGTGACATTTGTTTTTATTGACGGCACATGGCTGTTTTCACTAAATATATAATGCCCGTTTTAACTAAATAAATTAAAAAAAACAACAACTTTGGATTTCAATGTCATCCTACTTAACTATTACTGACGTTAGGTGCTGATTGGTCCCCCCTTCAGAGTGACTTAGCAAACGTCAATGCGAACACGGTTTCCAGACTATAATCACAGAGAAGTAAAACAAAGCTGAGCAATAGTGTGAAGGAGCCAGGCGAGAGAAAAACAGTTGAGAAATAAAGCTGTGGGAGAAGTTTGATGATGAGGGGAAAAGGGTGCAGCAGACACACAGAGAGGGAGAACTAATGAGACTTCCAGATGTACTGTACGCCGTCCTGTTGCTGCCAGCACGCTTTCTTTCTCTCAGTCTTTCCTCTGTTTGAGTAATTTGGGGGCTGCAGCAAATAAATCACCACACAGCTCTCTCAGCAGCCAGCACATAAACACCAGCAGCATTCCTGATAAAGCATATTATGAAAGTTTTGAAAGATTAAAGCTGGAAAATCACATTACCAGCTCTGCAGCCTATTGCTGATGACGGACTACTAGCTGTAACCGCTAACATAATACTCAGCCATGAACTGTGGTGGGTGTGTGGGTAGAGTCAAGTCTTCATGTTTTTCTGTGAAATTACACTTTTTCTTCTTTTACTTTTCTCTGCCACTACATCAAAACTTTGGGTTTTAAAGTTTTTCGTTCAACATGATTCAACACATTCTGTTAAGTCATGGTGTTTTTTGGAATAAACATAGATGATAATTGTGGATGGACCTTTGACACATCTCAATTTATGACAACAAAGATTGGGTCCCAAATAAGGAAAATAAGGTAATTTTACCCTGGTTCTCAGTATGTTGGTTGTTTTGTGCTAATATGACAATGTGCAAATGTTAACTGGGACTGAGCACCAGCCCCTTAGGACAAGTCAGGTGTCCGTTCAAGTGTATCACAAATGTTAACGGAATTTTCAGGAAGACGGCAAAAGAAAATGTAAATTTGTGTGTTTCCATCTATTACTGACTGCTGTGTGAATGTAAGGACTTGGTTCATTGAGTTAAGCAGTAGGTGACATTGATTCTCCAGTCAGGTGTGATTATGCTACAACAGAAGAAAAGGGCACAGCGGGATGACGTGATTAAAAGAGCAGCAGTTCATGTAAAAGCAAAGGAAAACACAAAACGAGACAACGTAAATGTTTTTGGACACCTACGTTTTGGACGATTGAGTGATATCATCTATTCACAAATATTTGCTGAATCCGTTCCCAATGCACTGAACCACACTGTCCTTTAATTGATAAACCGAACTTCTCCACCTCCCTCAAGCATTTACTGTTTACTTTCCACTCAGGTTTTTCATGCTGATATTCAATATGTGCATCAAAATATATGCATTTAAATGCAGCCACAGATAATTCAGCTAGTCAGAGACAGAGATAGATTGTTGCTTTTACATAACCTATTGCTGAAAGACTTAAAGTATTCAGCTTCTGAGCCTCAATCCATCCCAGCTGAACTTTAAGTATTCACTGTATTAACATTAACACATGTCCTTTCAAGAAATAAAGTTATTTACCAATTCGTATTTATGTTTTTTTTGCTTAAAGAAAAAATACATGAAAAAATACACATGAAATGCAATGAAATAGTCACAAGCTGTGAGTTCAACTGTAGTCATCACATTTACAGTTGGATCAGGTGGTGGGTCTAATCACAGACAGACTATCTAATGCTGTTGAAACAAAAAGGAAAGGAAAAAGTGAATGTTGAAATCACAAAACCTGAAGAAGAACTGATGAGCAAAGTCAATTACCAGACTTTTGATTCAATCACACAAATGGTCTTTGAATCCCTGATCTCCTTTCAAAGAGACCTTCAAGGCTAAAACATTCAAATGTATGAGAATGACACAAAATACTATGTGGAGGGGAAAGTCTCTGACTGGCATAAGGCAGCGAAGAGGTTCTCCAGCAGACATCCCACTAGTTTCTCCAAAGCAAAATACCCATGGTTCTCTGCCACCAGCATGAGACAGCCATCAGAGGGGAGCAACATGGACCCTAAACACACCAAAGAGGATCCTGTAGGGCACAAGTGGACACCACACGTCCCACCATCATCCACCGCTCTCAGCTCAACAGGAAAAGAGAGCGATTAACATCTCTCATGCGAGTCTCTCTCAAGATCAAATTCCTGTGCTGAGTAAGGGTCTTAGCATCTCTCCAACATTGATCCATTTAAACTAATTGTTGATGCAATTTAAGTTTCTAGACTCCTGCAGCATAAATTTTTGTTCCTGACTACTTCACCCACTGCACATTACAGACTACTTTACCATGTGCACATGTATCAGTACTTTCACCGTGCCCCACCTTGGACAGTCCTGTGCAACACAGCAGTGCCGATTAACCTGATCTTGAGAAAGTAAAATTAGATCTGAAGAAATGGAAAACAATGAATTTATCCTTGGCAGGGAAAGTGAATTGCATCAAAATAAATGTGCTCCCCAAATTCCTTTAGCCGTTTCAATGCCTTCCACTCTACCTTCCTAAATCTTTCTTTAAATGTATTGACAAAGCTTTCATTTCATTTATATGGAATGGTAAGAACCCTAGGTTACGTATAGAACTTCTACAGAGGCCTAAATTACAGGGAGGGCTAGCTCTTCCTAATCTTTACTACTACTCATGGGCAACAGATGTTTAAAAAATGATCTTTTGGCTTCATGCTCCAGACACAGACTGGTGTCACTATGAAGCTAGATCTAGCAGCTCAACATCTCTTACAGCCCTGGTCACTTCCAGCCTTCCAGTTTCTATTTCACATTTCACAAACAATCCAACCATCATCAACATCCAAAAAAATATGGTTTCAATTTAGATGTAACGTTGGTTTTAATTATCTTCTTAACATAAGCCCTATATGCAATAACCACCTTTCCCCTCCACCTAGATTAGATCATGCATTTTCTCTCTGGCAAAGAAACGGCATCGTTAAATGTAAGGATATGTACATTAACTGTGTATTTGCCAGCTTTGAGGATTTATTACACAAATTTAGCCTTCCTTGGTCCAGCTTGTTTCAATATTTCCAAATCCGTCACTTCCTGAAGTGTCATGACCCCAACTTTCCAAACATCTCTTCAGTGTCAGTCTTAGATGATATGCTAGAATTCCCATTTGACTCAAAAAGGTTAATTTCAAGAATACATAACTGTATAGCCTCTCTTAAAAACGTAACCCAGGCGAAGATAAGGGCAGACTGGGAAGGTGAGCTAGAGGGTGACATCGAAGAAGATGTGGAACTGTGCTCAAAGAGTGAATGACAGTTCTTCTTCTGCAAAACTTAACATAATACAATTCAAAGTTCTGCATCGAGCCCATTTCTCAAGAGCAAGACCAGCTAAAATATACCCTAATTTAGATGCTAGTTGTAACAGATGTCGTAATACCCCTGCCAATTTAACTCATATGTTTTAGTCATGCCCTGCTTTGGCATCTTACTGGTCTATGATCTTTAAAACACTTTCTGAGGCTCTTAATATGGATCTCCAACCCAATGCAGCATCACACAGTTGGTGTCACAAAGGTCAAAGATCAAGGTCAATGGGACCTCACGTCCCACTCATCCGTCCGTCCTGTTCTCGTGAATATAAAATCTCAAGAACTTCTTGAGGGAACTTCTTCAAACTTGGCATTCAATATATTGAATGTTTCAGCAATGAACAGATTTGAGTTTAGTGTTCAAAGGTCAGAGGTCAAGATCAATATGACCTTACATCCATCCAATCCACCCATTCCATTTTCGTGAACGCAATATATCTGCTTGAGGGAACTTCTTAAACTTTGACCCCGACATTCAATCGGACTCGAGGGTGGCAAAATCTCAACAATTTATACGTCAATTATGTATGACAACATTTCACACGAATAAAGGATGAAATGATTGTTATACTTTTGTGTTGCTCTAACAGCATAACTGAGGAGCAGAACCAGACTGTACCCCTGTTTCACATTTATGACAGATACTGAATTGGTGACATTACTTCAGGGTGTGCATCTAGAGATTGTAATGATTGCATAGATCTTCTGTGCTGTCATGATTGAACTTGCGTGAACCATCCGCATTTTAGCATTTATAGATTTTTTTTTTAAGTAACATCTATATGAGTTTCGCACATATGCATAAAAACAACAACTTGAGTTATTAGCAAAGGCATACAACTACTAGTCGGTAATTGTAGATGATGTTGTAAGCAAAGATGAAAGACAGTCACAATCAAATGTATCAATATATTGACGAGGCTTTTAAAAGGTGTTGACAGAAAAAGAAAAATACTTCCTGATTGTTGAGAACCTGCTATGTCGTGTCTTCTACGTCTTGGCCAAAAAACATATCCTTCCATCTAGTATTGGGCTAAGTGAGACTCTATCACAGTTTTTCTCAAGCCTCCATTCTTTCCTTGAGGACACTGCTAATGTAGGTACACTACATACTATTAAATAGTCAATACTTCAATATCCTGGTAACTTTTGATGTGCGGAGACATGTTTACCTGGTGAAATAAGCCTTGATACTCTCTCTTAATAGATCAACAAACTTCTGGACAGGATTTTGCCTACATTCTCTTTATATTTTAAACCTAATTGGGTATGCAAAACTACTTGTATGTCAATTTTGAACATTTCTGTCATGAAATTACTAAATAAGCTACAAAATGAAACAGAACTGTATGTTTAAAGTGAATGCAAAAAACAACCTCTGTTAGACCCATCTTAAAAAACACATTCTCCTAAAATGACTTACTGTAGCTGTGCCGGCGACCGTCTGACTAATGGAGTCTGACCCGCTTTGCTCACTGTGGTTCTGTGAGGACTGGTACATGTTGAGTGAATGCTCATTGACGGTAGCCTGGACCCCGGTGTAGTCCTGTGGTGCTGCTGGGTGCTGGTGTGGATGCGGGTGGGAGTGTGGATGTGGATGGGGGTGTGAAGCTGTGAATTCAGCCGGGATGCCGTTTTGAGGAGGGGGGGCAAACTGAGCTGACGGGTAAGCCTGGGCCATGGATGGGTCCGGGGGTGCCGGTGTGTCCTGGTTGCCCTGCAAGGCAAAGAGATGCACTGTTAAGTTTTAGAGGACTGTTTCACCATTCCACCAAAGACAGTTTTGCTCATTTGCTGCATTACCTTTTGTAAAATAACAATTTCATTGTCCAAAATCCCATTTTCCTATATTGTTTTTGCTACTAGCAGGGATCTAGGCAATGTGAGTCAATTAACCACTCTGCAGAAATATCACTGTGACCTTTGGGTGAATTACTCTTAAATTCTGTAAAGATATTCAAAAGTTACATGTAATCCCCTGATCTTTGTCTAGTGCCACTGGATGTTTTACATGTTTTATTCAGTGAAATGTCTCCATGGACTGCCATGAAATTTGCTACAGGCATACATTTCAAGAGTTCCAGATGAAGTATTCAAATTTAAATTTAATTAAAACTCCCAACAACTTGGCACTACCACCAAATACCTGCAACATAAAGAGCAGATTTTATTTTGCGTTGGCATGCTAAGATGTTAAACTAGGTTACAGTCCCAACACGCCGAGACTTTTGTGACCATTACTGAACACTTCGACCATGTTAATCTGAACTCCACTCTCCCAACTTCCCTCCACTTTGTTGACAGCACTACACTGGAAAATAGAACACAAGACCTTTTGTATGCAACTGCTTAATATGTATGTAGAGCCACTGCCCTGCCTTCACTTGGTAGATCAGACGATGACTTTTTCTTGTTAACACTTCAGTATGTTTCTGCAGTTCAAAGGCACCCTGTCTCCATAACGCCTGTGATAAGCCATGTAAGCCTTGCTGCTTTGAAACTTAAGTTTGGGATGTGCTCAGCAGACCACATGTGGATGATATAAATAACATTACTGACTGAAATCCCAGAGTACATAAACCAGACTACATAAACCAGGACTGTATGCTGTTCCCCCAATGATAAGCCTCGGATAACCAGCGACCTGAAGTATCTGCTGAATAAAAAGAAGAGAGGCTCCAGGTGACAAGGCAAGCTGAAAGGGGTACAGCATGACCTGCAGGTGGCAGTGAGGGAGTGCAAGGACTCCTAGGGACAGAAGCTTTAACAGAATAACATAACAGCGTTTGAATGGGAATAGTGCAGATTACAGGCTTTGACCATCAGCAGGGGTTAGCTTGGAAAGATCCAACAAACTGAATGGGATTTTTAACGGGTTCAGCTGGACCTACAACAAGGCTTTCCCAAACAGTCTTCACACCTTTTCAGACACCAAATCCATGCCTGCTTTGCCCCCGCCCTTCCTTGCTAAGCACCCCTGATTACAACCCCCCAACTCTAACCTCCACATGGTGACACACTCCCTTCAGTTGCTGGGATGATTCACTTAGGCAAGGCTGCAGGACTTTGTCGTATCAGTCCAAGGGTCCAAAAGTCCTGCGCTAACTTGCTGTTTGGTATCCTGCGACACATCTTTAACCTGAGTCCAGTGCAGGAAATGATAAAAGCAATATGGAAAACATATTGTTTTGTAAGAAAGCCACAGTGTCTGGCCTCCATGACTCAGAACAGTTGTCCTAACATGCTGTGTCACAAAGGTACTGGAGACTTTGGGCCCCTGATAAAACCTGCAAAATCTTCAGGTCCTGCCATGTTATTGCGTGATGTTGCATTAGTGAAACGAATGGCATAGTAGATGGCACAGACATACATACATACATAGAAAGATCTGAGCTTCCTCAGAAAATGGAGCCAGCACATCACCTTCTTGGACACAGTGTCAGTGTTGGTCCTCCTGTCCAGTCTGTTGTTTAAGTGGACACCCAAGTACTTGTAATGCTCGACATATTTATGGACTACATGGCTTCCTAAAATCAACCACTATCTCCCTGTACTCTAACTCCTGCACATCTGTAATACATCCTACCACTGCAGTCATCAGAGAACTGCTGCAGGTGGCAGGATTCAGAGTGATACTAGAAATCTGAAGTGCACAGAGTGAAAAGAAAAGGAGACAGGACAGTCCCCTGTGGAGCTCGGGTTGCCAACCACAACATCTGACCGGGAGCTCCCAATCCACACAAAACACAGGCTTATCTAACAGATAGTCAGCGATCCAGCACACAATATATTGTCCTCTCTATCTACGTCTATCTATCTATTTGTCTATCCGTCTATCTATATCTATACTGTCTATTCTTCAAAGCTCCCTACTCTTCACTGTAATGAGACTCTCAGTTAAATGAACTTCACTCTGTTGCATTACTACCAGCGCACACATGCACACATACACACACTGGTCCACTCCACACAGAGGAATCGTACTTGAAAAGCTGTCCTGTGAAATAAGGACCAATTTATCCATCATTGAGACAGCAGGGTTATCTCCTTCATCATTGAGGGCACTCTACATCACAGACACACCATCTAAATGACACACACACATAATACACTTAAAGCCACAGGGAAACTGGGTATACAGAGAAAAATGCCCTCAGCTTTCCCAACACGCTCCAAACTACAGTCCATTTATTATAAACATGTATGTGTTTGTAAAATACCAAAAAAAAGAAAAAGGAACTAACAATGGGCCTATAACACATAGGTCATGCAACTCTGCCTACCTCACATATTGAGATCTGATGGATGGAATCTAGAGTAAACAAAGCAGCCCAGTTTTCAGATGTCACGATCCAGAAATAAATCCCATGTTAACACCAGGTGGAAACAGGGTCCTGGAAGTTGTCTGGGTTGCATTCTGATCGGATCTTCACCAGATATAAATAATATCAGTCTGACATCATGCATGGGAAAAAATAAAGTGATCAACAGGCTGCCTCTGCCTTTAACACCCTGTCCGTCCTAAAGCTCTTCAAAAGAAGAATAAACAGAGCCTGTATAGCAGAATAACACCCCTTCTCCTGAGATGTGATTGTTAGGCGAGTCAAACAGCTCCTGGATCTGCCCCACTTAATCCAGGTGGAAATGTACAGGTTTGATCAGATGTCATTAACAAGATACAGATTGCAGGTTAATACTGATAACTTAAAGTGTGAGGGCTCATTGAAGACAGTACAATAGTGCTGTTCCTCATACAGGATGTAGTCTGAAGTTTTCTATTTAGATTTAGATCCTCAGCTGACTATGGGGCGACGGCTGGGTACACCATGGACAGGCTACCAGTCCGTTACAGGACCATCGTGATGGCAACATTGACAACCTTTCACGCCCAATTTAGATTTGATATGATATTGATATTTTAATCATCATTTATCATTAATCATCAATTAACACTCCGTCTTTGTAATGTGGGAGGAAGCCGGAGTACTCAGAGAAAACCATACAGTCACAGGGAGTACATACAAACTCTCATATTTAATGTAAGATGCTGGAAGAAACACCAAAGATGGCAAGTTCTGAAAATCAATGACCTCAGGAATGAGCTTAAAGCAGAGTTTCAAGGAATTTGTGAAAAACTACTAGTTTTAGAAAAGTGGTTATAACTGCAAAGCATAAAAACCAGTGGAAACATTTAAGGAGAATACGTGAACACTCAGAGTGTGTGTGTGTGTGTGTGTGTGTGTGTGTGTGTGTGTGTGTGTGTGTGTGTGTGTGAGTGTGAGTGTGTGTATGAGAAGTTACTCCTGTGGAACATTTATGCCTCAGCCGTTATTGAGAGAGAGCAAGAGAGGGATAAAGTGACACACACACACTCTCTCTCTCACACACACACACACACACACACACACACACACACACACACACACACACACACACACACACACACACACACACACGGAGGGAGAAGTTCAGCCACATGTAGGAAAAAGAAATAGAGTGAAGGAGAGAAAGGGATGCAGACAGTGAGTCTTGGCTAAATGCTCTGCTGTGTAATGAGAACCACATTTAGAAGGCTGAAATATGCTTTACGTGGCATAGCATTGCACACACACACACACACACACACACACACACACACACACACACACACACTGCACACAGGCAGACACATACACAGTCACAGGCAATCGAAATAATACTATTAAAATTCTGAATAAGCATACAGACAGGAGGAATTTCTCTCATTTTACAGGATAGAAATGTCTTTCTGTTTGCTGCCTTGTGCTTTCGTTCACTATAGAATACAACTTGAGTTTGAAATATAAATGACTTGGCCCTTCCCCCATTGATTATCTTTCTTTCTTCTGAGAACTTCATAAAATCTTATATTGACTTCCAGGACAGACTGTACTGCCTTTTGTTACACTGCATTTGTTCAGTCAGCATTCTCTCTGGAACACTTTACCAGATGAAGCAAAACATGAGCATTTAGATGATTCAGCAGGTTGTAAACAAACCAACATTTTATCTTAATAGAAATACTGTTAATTCTTCACTTTAAAGGAAAACTGTGTACACACAACTGTAGTTAGAACAGAGGCTGAAAGCCTTGTGAGGGCAAAAAGTGGATCTGTGAACTGATAGATGTTTCAAAAGCTGCTGTGGGAAACTTAATGGAAAAAAAAAATCACAAATTATGTTGCATTTTGTTTATATTTTCAATAACTAGAAAGAGTGTGAAAAATGCAATTTGTGTTTTAAGGATGGGTTTCATACTGGAACTGCTGCAACCAAGCGCAGCCACGACTCCCCGAAATCCTGGAGGGCTTCAAATCAATGTATCAAATCGTGTACTCTCATCACATATTATTTTGAGTGCATAAGTACATTCAGACTGACAAGTATGACAAGTATGGCAAGATGGGGAACTCAAACTGGTCCACAGGCAGAGTAGGAAACAACAGACACTTTTCAATCTCAATAGTCGCCATTATAGCCGTGTAGTGGAAAGAGAGGGACCACTGAACCAAAATATGGCTGAAGAAACCACAGCGAAGTTTTAGTTTATCACTAAGAACTGCTGTACTTTACTGCTCTGATGTCAACTGAGGAGATCAGGGCAGGGTTATGGTATAATAATCAAATTTGGATTTTAAGATTTTCAACGTGAGTTTTGTAATTATAAACTGGATATTCAAAAATCCCAAGTACTGCATTAATAATGCTGTGCTGCATCAATTCGATCTCCAGTCAGATCAATGGAAGGATTAAAAGTTTCAGTGGTTTAACCTTTAGTGAAATGCACATGTTTTTTGTTTTTTTTAGGTTAGAACAGTTTACAATTCATGAGGGAGGTCTGCAAATCATCAAAAGTGGCCTGTAATCTGAAGAGTTTCTGGTAACCTCTTGGTGATAGACGTTGACATACTCAATGGTGTCATCAGCATAAGTGCAAAGTTATTTATGTTCAGTTTAAATTGCATTGGGACTAATGATAATACTTGAGGGACACCTCTTCCACCACCTCAGTTCTTGATTTAAACCCTTTGACAACTTCAGCTTGAACGCAAACAGAGATCTTTCATTTGAACCAGTTGTAAGGAGAAACATAAAAACCAATAGAATCATATTATTCAACAAAATATTGTGAGCAACAGTATCAAAAGTCTCAGCTAGATCTACAGACCGTGTAGTACAGTGCTGAGTTACAGTGTCATCCGTTGGTGAATGGTTTAATCTGCATCCCTCCATTCATTGCTGTTCAGCAAAGACTCAATGAGGGAAAGAAAAGAGGGAATATCTTGCTAAAAAGGACTGTAATGCTGGAAGAAACTCACAAGATTTCTAAAAGTCAATCATATATTAACATCATCTGAACTGAGGGAGATTACATTCGAGTGTTGTGTTGAAATAGACTTCAAAAAAAAAGTCTGCGCGTATAGTAAAAATATTTTTCTTCCTCCCAACTTCATATTTCCAGACTCTGTTTTTCTCTCACTGCTGAACAAACACCACAAACCTTTTCCAGCTTGCAGTTTTTCTTGGTTTCATTTCCACATCAGGGGTGCTCCTCTCTCTCGCTCTCTCCTTCTCTCTCTAATGCGTAAATTCATCGACTCCCGCTCGCTTCTACCACAGATGTAGATGAAAGAATGAGGTAGAAAGAAAGAGATGCACGCACGCCGCCGACACCCACATAAACAAATCCTTCAGCCCTGCGAACCCACATGTACTGCACACATGCTCATGAGCTCGCAACCAATTCATAAAAGGAGCATGCAGCATGCTGCCTTCTGCAGTCACGGCACAGTGTGGAGTGAGAGAGCAAGTACACAAGCAACAATGAGCAGGGAGAGAAAAGAAAGAGAGAGAGATGGAGGAAAAACAATATGTATTCTCAAAAGTACCTGCTCTACCATCTCGCCTCTGCCTTCCTCCATGCACATCCAGCTGCGCTATAAAGCCCAGCCCACCAGTGTCTCCCTACAGCCAGCATCAATTAGCTATGGAAAGCTTTGTGTGTATGTGTGTGTGTGTAGCTGGGGAATGAGCAGTGGAGGAGGAGGTGCCACTGTGAATGTAAGCAGAATATCCACCGAAATGGTTTCACTAGTCTTCCTTTTTCCGATCTTACAATCTTTCCCCTTACTTTTATTTGTAAAAACTCTCTTTTCAGTCCAACTATAAACACCAGAATTAGCTGAGTGGCTAACCACATCAGAGATCTCTATTCCAGGATACTTTCCGGCTGACCTAATTAGCAGCATATTCATCCACTCACGGCAGTTTTTTAACATATGCGAGGCTGATTCTCTGGAATTTCAACAGCTGAATGCGTTGGTGGATTATGCTGTGGACCATAATGAGGATGGTCACCAGTCATTTCAGTTTGATCAGTTTGGTCGGCGGCGGCTGCTGCTGCTGCTGGTAAATCAGCTGCAGGGGGCAGCAGCTGATCAAGGGGAAGTTGCAGCTTACCCCTAATTGCTAAAAGGGATGGGGAGCTGCTGGTATTAAAGTATGGTGTTGCCCGGTACTGCAGCGGGATGTAGAGCAATGCAGATAAGAAGGGAAGACCATTTGCTTGGTGTTCCCGGTCTTTACTGTCTTTTTGAATCTCTTTAAATTGACTTTGACTTGATGTAAAGGTGCAAGCTCCTTATTTGTTGGTGTGGAACACCTCTCCCAGACGTACTGTAAGTGCGGCGGAGAAAGAACGGGAGGTTCTGTACCGATGCAAGCTGGAAGTTCTCAAGGGAGTCTGTGACCACAAATGGGATGTGGAGCTTCGGGTCAAGAGTTGAGGGTGGCTTGGAAGAGCAGGTCCGCCACCACCTTCTCTCTGCTGGAAGTGAACTTTGTTCAGCTGAGGTGAGGGACTGGGAGGTAAGTGGAACAGGGCATTCAGTGCCACGCTGGAGTTAGGACAGCGCAGCTCTGACCACCGTATTGGAGGCACGACAAGTCAGGATTGTAAGGCTTGTTGAGTCAATATTTGTAAACCCGAGTGAGGTGACCTGTGCTTTGAGTTGCTTTAAGAAACAGCGGCAGAGCAAGCTTGAGTCCATGTCTAGGTGGCGTAACTTCTTAGGAAGCAGCGGATGCACTTTTCTCCATTTAGTGAGGCGCTTGTTGTGGAAGACCGATATTGCACCAAGTGCTACTATGTTATCCAGGTAGATGAGCAGCAAAAATGATGGCCATACTTTTCTGGAAGTACGTGGGGCCAGAGCTGAGGATGAAAGGCATGCAGCTGTAGTGGAAAACCTAAAGGTGGGACGAAAAAGGTTGCGACTGTCAGTGTAGATCTTGGTAAACAGTTCCTTCACTGTGGGGACCTGACTGGGATGACAGCCTTTTTTATTGAACTGTGGTCTATGCATGGACAGAGTCCCTCCAACAATGCTCTTGCCATCACCATGTTGGAAATCCAAGAAAATGTGTTCACCAATTTGATTATGTCTTCTTTGAAGAACCGTTACATCTTGCAGGGCATCTGGCTGGATGAGCGAACACACCTCAAGGTTGATGAGGACATTTCCCTTTTAGTTCTGCAAAAATAAACAACTCGTGGGTGGTCTCCCCTCCTTTATCCAGTCTTATGCCAGGTTGTGTCAGTAGAAAAGCAGCCAAACAAAAAGAAGCCAGCACCATTGCCAAGGTAAGCTAATAGTAAAGATGGTGAATCCAGTGCTGTGCAGGAGGGAGAAACCCAGGTCTCAAAACAAGTCCATGCCTATGCGGTAATGCCCGTGGCGAGAATACTTCGAAGGTGAACGTTGGGCGAGACATGGTCCATAACCCACAAAAAAGGTGAATTTGCCCAACATGCCAACTTTAAAGTGTCCCTGTAGCTACACAGACCTTCAGTGTTAGTAGTAGGTGTCTGAACTGGAAAGAGCTTCCTGATGGGGGAAACATTTAGCAGTGTCTGTGAAGCTTCTGTGTCCAGCAGTAGTGGTAGGCCCACTTCATTTAGCTCCCCTGAGGACTCCTTACTGAGCTGGGTAGTGGAGCCTACTGAATGTGGGTGCTTGGAGCTGGTGGGTAACATTGGACGGGTGGGAGCAGAGACAGACCAACAGACTCGAACAAACAAATGTCTCTGTTAGCCAGAGTGTTGACACCTTTCCTTCATGCCAGAACAGGTTGGGGCTCCGGTGGTGTGATGAGGAGCCCCAATTACCACAGTTTCGGTGTGCTGCTGCACCCTGTCACCTGCCAAAGGTCACTTCAAGGCTGTGCTCGATGGGCCTGTGGCCAGGGCACTGGCATATACCCTGTTCGTGTTAGCAGCATGAGCTGGGAGGGGGAGGGGTTGGACAGCGCTATTTGTGATGCTAAACCAGATGCAAATTCAAGCTGGAATGCTGTACGGTTTTTGCCAGAGCTAAATCATACATTTGACATTCGAAGTTCCTCAATGAGTTTTTAGTTATTATTGTGGTCAGCTAGCTGTTCTCTTATCAGTTCATCCTCCAGTGTCCCAAACGTACAGAGGGTGGCCAGGTGCCTAAGATTAGCTACATAATGGTGGACTGACATGCGCTGGCAGCAACATGTCCTGAGAGCTGTGTGACATGCAGCATATGTAGGGGTGGGTCCCAGTGGAGGAAAAAATCATGTCTTTACCTGCCAAGTTTGTGGTTGATATCATCCCTTAATTTGGTGGTCACAATGACGATTTTAAACGATTCATGCCAGCGGAACCAGCAGTTTACCAGGACCAAGGAACGGAGGGAGAGGTAGGAACAGAAACTCCGTCTTCATGGCCAATGTTATGTTTAATAACTTACGAACCACAACTTCAGCTCACAGGCTCAACTTTACCGTGCAGTAACAACAACCGTGCCTGAAATGACTCACTCAAACCAGTTAGGAAAAGTAGAAAGTCATTTTCTATAGCAGATACTGTATTTTGTTTGCTACGACCTTTCCAGCACAGGCTCATGCTAAACATAAACCAACCGCAGTGCATATGTGACCTAATGGAGGATGATTTTATATTCAGGTCATTCCAGGCAGCTAATTTCTGTGTTCGCACTTCAAAACATATAATCCAGACATAGCCATGGATTTGTGAAGGTCATTAAAACTTCAGAAATAAATATATCTCAAACCCTTATTGTTTATTGAAAACTGCTGCTGTTTGTCAGCTGTGTAACGTGTATTTTGGATTTCAGTTCAGGAACTTGTGACAGCTGATAGAAGAGCAGACTGATCACTTTGTCAAAAATATGCATCATGTTGTTTTCCAGGAAAAAAAAGTATGCAGATGCTCAGAGTATGTTTTTCTAATTATTTGTGTCTGATCAATGATACTGATTGAACCCTGCATTGACAGCGTTTGGCAGTAGTGTTTCTCTGATATGAATCTTTGCTTTAAAGTAAAACATTGAGCATATATTTGGTGTCTGCAATGTTTTGAGGGAAGCGCAGGATGATCATGCATTCACGGTAAGTTTACACATCCTGTATATTGTGTAATGACCAGAATGAGTGAGTCAGCAGGGACAGCAGGGTGAGCCTGGTGTGAACCCAACTCAATTTCACTGCGTGAATATGAGTCAGACCACGAATTGTTTGCAGTTGTTCCATCCTACCGGGCGAAGGCCTCGGGTTAATTTTACCAGTAAGCATGCACCAAAACCGTCCGACACTCTGCCACGACGACAACAACCCGGGGTAGTGTCCACTAAAGACTTTTTTCCTGAGCACGGCGTATTTTAAAATTTGTGATGTAATAAACGCCGGCAGCGTGACGAGGTGCTGAGCGTTTATTGTGCTTTTCTCTTTTCCGGTCACCAGGAGTTCAAAAATGTTCATGTAGTGAAGGAGGGGTGGGACAAACACAGTTAACCACCAATACTGGTCTCTGATTGGTCCGCCCTTCAAAGTGGCTGTGCAAACGTTAATACAAAGAAAAGTGAAGCTGTGAGCAACAGTCATTGCAGCCAGGCTACAGCAGGGTGCCACACTCACCTTCATTGTATCATCTTTCTGTTGTGTTTTAAATATGCAATATATCCAGTGACACAAGTATATCAAATATGATGATCTTTATTTTTTTTCTAATCATTTCAGGATGCTATTATTCTACCCAGTTTTGATGACATATTAACACTATTCACCCAGAAGTATCTTCTTCCTCCCCAAGAGCTGTGACTTCATAATTTCTGTACTTGTGTGCAGCACTCACATTCATTTGCTTTAAACATCAGTGCTGGAAAATAACCAACCACATGAAGTACGGTACTTCAGTAAAGTTTTGAGGGAAATATCGTACCTGGTACGCCACAACATTCATTTGACAGCTTTAGTTATTTTTGAGGTTAATATTTGACACAACAGATAATATAGCAAGATTTTAAAGTACAACCCATTGTTTAAGATAAAACAATGATTTCCAATCAAGTTCTACACTTAGTTTACACGTGGTTAAAAGCAGGAAAAATGCTACTGGGTGGACCGTAAGTAGAGCTTATTTTGTCCCAGCAAATGCTACATATTTCTGTTGGTAAAGAATAATATTACATATGTTGTGTCTTTCCTAGATGATGGCTGTTTGTTTTTTATAAACACACAGAAAACAAATTAGGGAATCATTTTAATACCCTGAAGCAATAAAGATCATTTTACTTTACTTTTCTCATCAAAAAAACCCACTCAATTTTCTTTTCTTTTTTACTTTCTCTGGTGACATGCTGGATACATCTGTCTGAGCCTCTCTGTGGATCGGGGGCTTTCAAATGAAAGCCTATCAGTCAATGAATCACAGGAGGAGGAGAAGAAAAAAAAAATGAGAGAGACACACACAAGCAGACAGTGTATCATCCACAGATCAATAGTTTGCTAAGCGGCCATGGCCTTCTAACTGTTTGATCGCCCAGACACACAGAGAGAGACAGGGAGTGTGAGTGGAGGCAGAAGCTGGATGAAGGGATGTGGAAAGGGCAGGTTCCAGCCAGATGTGAGTGTGTGTCCTGGTCATGTAGTTGACAGATGGTTGGGGGCGATGCAAGGCAGGGTGTGACGAAAGCAACACACACACACGCACACACACACACACACACACGCACGCACGCACGCACACACACACGCACACACACACACACACACACACGCACGCACGCACGCACGCACACACACACGCACGCACACACACACACACACGCACGCACGCACGCACGCACGCACACGCACACACACACACACACACACACACACATACACACACACACACACACAAACACAGCCCTGCTGGACTGGCTGGCAGTTCTGCTCAATCAGGACTGGAGGACAGACATTCATTCATTCAGTGAGACAGAACTTCTTCTCAGTCATGTGTAAGTTTGGCACTCGATGGTGAAACAATGGTGGACAGACCAACCAACTTAAGTATCGAGTGTTGTCCATCTTTGATTGCAGCTAACAACACAATGACAATGGAAATAAAACAATGTGCTTCATTATTACGCTGGAGGCCACACAAAGCTGATAATTGTCATGATGGTACGTGTTTGTACTCAGCAATTAATGAACACAATTCTTCCAGTTCATATGTATGAAATGCATAACAATTATTAACACAAAAAAGCAGTAAGAATTGTGTATCTGTCAACCAGACAAGAGTAGTGAGTCTATCCGAAGACTGCAGGCAGCAGGGATCAGGATTAGTATCTATGGGCGTACAAGGACTGAGTCTAGTGTGAACATGAACCTCCCAACTGTCTGTTTGCTATTCTTCAGCTTACATGTTACAGTTTAGCACGTATGGAAAGTATCAAGGGCAGCAAGTCTGTCCGACAGCAGCTGAGTGGAGTTGAGTTTACAGGTTTGTTGTCCTGAACGGTCACCATCACACCATCACATGGAGCTGAGGTGAGGTTTTATCACTATATAAGGTTGCAATGCTTCTGTTTATATGGCTGGCAGCCAGTTTCATATAAAACACGAGTAGACGGGAGACGGCAAGAGCTCTCGTCGTGTTGGACATTAGAGAGTAACCATATGGCTATTTCCTGGATGCAGTGTACCTGCCAGTGTAAACTCCACTCATATCAAGCATTTAAAAATATCATTTAAAAACATATCGGTTGTTCATTTTTGGCCTTCTTCTGCGACTGAAGAATTAACTGTTTTATCTCAATGAGGCCAATTCAGGAAATTTACAAAACTGTAATGTGTGGAAATGTGCATTAATTTGCCTTTTTAACTTTCAGAAATCAGTAAACTTGGCTGCTAACTGTAAATATGCAATCTGTATTTGGTGTATTGTCTACAATTTGCCGTGTATCAATGCAGGTTCTAATTATATTGTGTCAACACATGAACAGGTGAAGGGCAGGATTTCTCCATCGCCCTCTCTCTGTCTGTCTCTGAATGCAGGTCAACAACAATCATGCAACTCTTCACTTGTCGAACCTCATACATTGGATGACTGATGGTCCGTGTCCAACGGAAACTCAATGCAGACAGATCCGGCTCGGAGCTGCAACGCTGCAGCAGACATGCTGGCAGTCTGGACGCACACAAGTGAGCCACAGTAGTACAGAAGAAGTATTCAAAAGAAGCTGCAGCACCTTGTTTTCCCCTAAATATAATCTACGCTACGCATACTTCAGTATTTTGAAGTTACTATTCCTGGTAGATTTGGTGACTCTGATACTACTGATGGGAACAGCAGGCGGGCTTCTCATCCAAAGGAACACAATGTATTAGGCTAAGTAGAGGTGATTATATTTTATGATGAGGTAGTAGGGAAACAGAAAATAAAAACCTGTGTTTATAATAAAAATGAATGACCAAACTAAACTGCATAGTAGCACTCCATTCATTTATTTATTCAGCTTTTTTTTTCTCTACCTATACCTAGTTTGTAGTTCAGCTTTACATTTCTGATACTGCCACATAGGTGGTTAGATTGTTCAGCGGGTTATTCATGAAGTACAAAGCTTTTCCCGGTTTCAGGTTGTAAATGAAATGACATTTCGGATAAAGTTCCTTTCAATTAGAACCACACAAAGCGCCACCCGGTGCCCCCCTTTAAAATGTCAGCTACCACAGTGTTACTCCATTAATCCAGTCAAGTTTCTCTTCAACCGGTGCTCTTGAGTGGGTTCATGAGGGATATCAGAGAAGTTTTGACTTTTACATGTATTGCTTTGTACATACTGTACTTTGTCCTTTTTGGGGAATAGCATCACCGCTACAGTAGCTTCTCTCTTCTTGTGTTTCACTCTTGTTCATTTGCTTAACAATCCCACAGATGTTGTTCTGTTGTCAGTATCAATGTTTGCACTTAGGAGTAAGTGAAAACCATTACGTTGGCACGTACTGTGAGCTGAGAGAGCGAGTGGGTATGAAAACACAGGTGATCGCTGTGTAATATCGGCCCATCTGTTTGCTGTTAGAGAGGCGTTTGTATCTCACACACTAAACTGTGAACAATCCTGCTAAATCATCTCATGTGATGACTGAGTTTATTTTATAGCAGAGCAATATGTTTATGTACCAATTTCCAGCTATTTTGGAGCCAGAATTACTTCCAAAGAACGCATAATATAATATTACAGTGTTATAAACAGAAATAACGCACTGTAGTCTGGATTCTAAATATAGAATTTACAGTGAGACGGTAAACATTACAACCACAGGCCGGGTCTGAGGAGTCTGGCACCGAGACATCAGCAGCACACCCTTTAAGGCCTGAACGCTGTGACGTGGAGCCTCAATGGATCAGAGGTAGGAACATCAGCGTAGCTGAACAGGAGCATCCCACAATTCATGCTATCAAATGTGTCATCTGACCATAAAAGACGCTCAGAGTTCTTATTAATGGCCGTACAACAGGAAAAGTTTAAACGCATACATCTACTGAACAGAAATGTTTATTAAGGTGAACTGTCCCTGTAACTTTAAACTGTAAAAATATTGATACAAATATATAAAAAAGATGCATGTTATATGGTGAAGAATATTTTACTGATTCACACTGTTTCCACAGGTGTTGCAGGTCATTGAATAAGACTTTGTGATAATGCAGTGTCCAGCTCATGTTTCCGTTCATTCATTGTGAAAACATTTTGGTTTGTTTTTATTCAGCGACCAAAAAAATGTAAACGTTCTTTTATTGCACGAATATTTTTTTATTTTGGTTTATTGAGTGAAAACAGGTCATTAACAAATATTTTTTGTCATCATTTTCTTGATTAAATTAACAATGTTTTCATGTTCAAAGGTGGAGACGGCTGAGAAATTGGGGGGCAGTGTGCACGCGCCCATAACCCACATGAATATTTACATTTTGCATCATTAACTTCATGGCCTGTGGAATCCAATCCAAGATGTGCTAAAAGTGTTTACAGCGGTAAAAAAAAAATCATTTGCACACAGCAGAACATAAGTGAGTGCAATTGAAACAAAAACAGAACCTTTAACAACGTCTACACCTCAAACACCCTCAAAGCCCCGCCGAGCTTATTTACAACAGCAACCGAGGAGTGAAGGAGCAAAGACTGAGGGACGCCTAGAGGCCATTTGAGAAGGAGGGTCCGAGGGCAGAGTGACTGACCGTCCCTCATGGCTGGATTACCCCGGGACCAGTTGCAGTTTGTTCCTGTTTGTTCCTGCGGCGGCGCAGCTGATCAGCCATTTTAGACAAAGCTTGTGATTAAACCGCAGCAGTGTGTTTCTGAAGTGTCCCAGAAGCAACTCTCCATCCCGCTGAAAATACATGCCCAGTCTATCTTTGTTAATCTAGACAGAGCAGATCAACCGGGTAGGAAGACCGACACAGGAACGACATCGAGCATCCTGTGTCAGCCATAACCCCCACCCCCCACCCCCCACCCCTCCACACACACACACACACACACACACACACACACACACACACACACACACACACACACACACACACAGCACATATGCACACGCACAGGCTGACATCAGTGTCTACCCACAAAGTCTTTCAAGGAGGAGAAATGCATCCTCCTCCTAACAGGCACCGTAGGTGAAATATAGATATGAAATGATGATGCAATAAATGTTTTTAACAACCAAAACACTGTCACAAATCTTGATCTCTGTCCTTCAAGACTAGAATCCATTGTATTATCTTTAACTGAAAGCAACAGCCCAACATATTGGGAAATAACAATCAATTAAGATAAATAACTATGTTGCCTACTTTCTCATGCTGGAAGAAGAAAACACAAGAACAAGGCCCAAAAAAAAAAGCCTGGTGTTGTTTTTAAAGGCAGTCACATATGACAGTCTGTTGTTTAGGTTGGAGAAGAATTATGTAACCGACAACTGTGTCGATAACGTAGACTGTTTATAAAAGTGTTCGTAGCTTCAGGTCTGTAAAATGGTTCCGATCCAGAAGTGTCTTCAGCTGCAATACCAGCGAGTGCCACTAGAGGTCGGCTCCAAAAAGCCTCCGGCTCCATAGACTCCCATTCAACTTCTCTCATCAAATCCAAAGTGAATAAAATGTGTCCATCAGTTATCTCGGTGTTGTTAGCTAAAGTCACTCCTTCTTATTAGTTTTCTGGAGGTCCATCTGAAAATAATCCCTCATTCATTAGAAAAGAAGATTCAAGAAGACCTGTTTTTGGGGGCGTGTCTGTTTGATTGACAGGCCTGTGGTGCAGTCAGGTTACAGCTATCGGTGGGCGGGACGGAGTATCGTCGGGTTTCCAATCAGATCGGTCAGATCCACCGCTGGCTCCTCCCCCAGCTCGTCCAAATATGGTCACTTCCTGCTCCAAACCGCTCCAAACTAGCAAAACGGCGCCAGCCAAAATCCAAATTCGGGATATTGTACCAACAACTACAGGGAATGTTCGCATAGTTGCACACTGACTCTTAGGAGTAAATAAACATGTACAGCAAACCATGTGTCAGATGCAAATGACAACTTTGCATTCGATATTGAAAGACTAGAAAAGGTAGGCCACTTCCTGCTTTAGTATTGAAAGTAGGATCTGATCTTGGTTGGAGCTCTGGCCTTTAAAGTGAAGTACTTCCATTTGTTACCCTACTCTGCAGGATGAACCATAACACAATTTATTGTCATCCACATAGAGCATAAGTGATTGGCCCGTACAGACAAAGTGTTGTCGACTCGATGGTCGGTGTGTTTCTTCTCTGATACCTCTGGATGTGTGTCGTTCCCTTCAGTCATGTGTGGGCATGTTTTCAAGGTTCATTTCACCCGTTTAAAATTTGATTTCTGACAGAGAGCTGTGCCATAAACTGTGACGTGACCTTGGCTGACTGTAACAACCGCCATGCAGATGAGCCAGAACACGCCCACACACACACACACACACACACACACACACACACACACACACACACACACACACACACACACACACACACACACAGGCTGTCTGGGTTAGGGTTACCTGTGTGTACGACTGAATGCCCAGGGTGTTTCTGTCGGGGTTATTTGAGGGTTTTCTACCTACCAAGCACTTCATCTAGTCACTAATTCATTCTCCAGTCACACAAACCCTACTGGGGATTTTACACTGTCACTCTGTGACAGTGAGAGAGTGTATGTGGTGCGTCATTAAAGTCCAACCGCAATCACAGTTCATCATTCTGTACTGCTGTCAAACTGCTGTTACAGATCATTGAATTATTATTTATTTGTATTATTGGAAAGGAGGAAAAAAAGCTCTTAGAGGAGTCATGAGAAATGTTCCTTAACCTCGCAGCCTCAGAGTGTTCCTCTGTGTGTTTGATTGACAACACAGACTTCAGGCACGTGGAACTATAACTTACAGTTCATGGACTTTTGTTTGCAAAACATGTTATCATTTTGGTTTTCATTTAAATGAAGAATGATAATAAAAAATAATTCCTTCATAATGTGTAGACTGGAATCATAAAATCCAGAAATATAGAATATGGTTTAGTTTTCTATTACATGTAACTTAAAGAGCAGCTCTGTATGCAGGAATAAAACAAAGAGGAACAGAAGCGGGAGAAATCTGCTGTTAAAAAAAATACCCTTATACTACAAAAACAACACATATACTACAACTGACAGACACACGCATGCATGCATTACAGGTCCTCCAAGGACATATCAAACATTTTCTTTCTACGTTTCCAAGGCAACATGAAGATGAGCTTCAACTGGCTTTGCTCAAAAGTATCATGGCCAACGCTTTAAACTGATCCAAAACCCAGTTCCTGTGTGTGTGTGTGTGTGTGTGTGTGTGTGTGTGTGTGTGTGTGTGTGTGTGTGTGTGTGTGTGTGTGTGTGTGTGTGTGTGTGTGTGTGAGTGGGTGAGAGAGAGCAGGGGGATAAAAATAGAAAAATCCAAACATTATGAGACAAAGACTTGAGCAAAATAAATTGCTGCAGCTCCTAGAAGAAGAAAAATAATTGTATTTGCTAATGTTATATGTACACGTGTTTTTATACACAGGTAGCTGACCTCTCGATTTAACCCATCAGTAAACACAGATGAAACAGTGAGAAGCTGTAGTGCCCAGAACCACTTGGGGCTTACATGCCTTGCTAAGTGGTCCCAAGTCCTGCATCTTAACCTCCAGGCATTCGCTTCACCCCCTTCAATATTCATTTTGGGGAAATTATGTTATCTTATATATGTTGTGGGGAAATCTACAAATGTGCTCCTTCACAAGAACAGGAGAGCTACTTTAACAAAAGAAAAGCGTCTGAGACCTACTCATATTCAGTAACATTAATTCACATAGCTGAGCTCCACCCAAACCAGCTGAATAAGCTTATTTTATGTCGACAATACCATTCATAATCCTCACAAACATTTTGTACCACAACAGCTTAAATTCGACAGCGTGTGCATGCTTTTTTGTGTCTGCATATATTTATGTTTATGAGGGTGGTGTGTGGGTGGGGGGGGTAAAGTACAATTCACGAGCTTTTCTTTATACGGTAGTGTCATTGAGAGATTTCTGAGATGAGCACTAATAAATGTATTTATTTTCAGGGTTCCCAAAAGATGAAACTTTTTCAGTGTAATGACCACGTAGCTTTTCCTCTACTGCCCCCTCCAGGACAAACGTTTCAGCCCCTCCACCACCGCCTGGCCCCTCCGGCACTGAGCAGTGTGTGGTGGAGTGAACACTTTCATGCCCCTGAATATACACACAATACTGGTAGCTGCTACTTCCTCTAATTTCCACACATGCTGTACATAAACAAAGAGCTATAATTTATGTTCACATAACTAAAATATGATGAAGGTGATAAAGGGGCAATAAGCGTTCTTTATGTGTGTGTGTGTGTGTGTGTGTGTGTGTGTGTGTGTGTGTGTGTGTGTGTGTGTGTGTGTGTGTGTGAATGTGTATGTATATGTGTGTATGTGTGGCGGGGGTTGTCCTACAGTACAGTATGCTAATTTGACATCAGAAATTTACTTCATTTCCATCACATCTGCTGCAGGCATTAATTTTAATACTTGGCTTTGGGGCTTGTAATTGCATGATTTACATTTTTCTCCATTAAACATAATCCATTCTACACACACACACACACACACACACACACACACACACACACACACACACACACACACACACACACACACACACACACACACACACACATTCATATCAGTCTGTGTTGCTTCATCATGACGCTCTACCTCTTCTCTATTTTATTGTCTTTCTGTAACACCACACACACACGCGCACATGCACAATGTACACATTGACACAGATGAAGTGACATATGCAAGCATCCAGGAACATATGTATTTGTACACACACGCATACAGTATACACACACAAGCTTTTTAATGATAAAATAAACACACACGCACAAAGAAAGCTAACATCCTGGCACACAGTCAGCTAACAACTGTGTAACCATGGACTTGATTCATTGGGAACTGCTTTGCCTACACGCCACAGATTTTCTATAACAGCAACACACACACACACACACACACACACACACACACACACACACACACACACACACACACACACACACACATGCACATAGACAAACAGAGACACTTCATCTCCATGCAGTCATTTCCATAATCTACTAAAACTGGCTTTTCTATCCAGTGCAGCAGCTCTCACATGTAAATGAGGGATACTCCTGCAGTGGAAGACGGGGGTGTACGGAGGCCCCAGGCCGAGTGTGTGTGCGGTTGTTGGTACGATGGTACGGAAAGCTGAAAGGGTGATAATGTTACGACAGCCTAAATGTTATTGTTCATGTTCATACACTACAGAACCTCCACAGATAGTTATCAGTAACATTAATATTATTTGTTCATCTTGTTGGGACTGACAAGGATAAAATACCTTATCTAACACCATCTAGCTAAATATCTAATTTCATATTCCTCTATCAAAGATTTTGATAAATATGTTCCCACTTTAAAATGTTATAAGACAGAAATCATTCTTCTATAAAGTACAAACACACTTTTCCTGGATTCAATGATTTTAAAAAAACACATTCATCATTCCAGCCTGTAAATGTGCTTTTTCTTCACTGTCATCTGATTGTAACTGTAAAACTAAATTGTTGATTGGACTTATTTGCTCCAGCAAATTTCATTAGCTTGATTGTTCCCTTATCAGAACTTGTACTAATCAATTAAGCTCCCCCACAAATCAGTTACACAATTAGGTGTTTAAACACTTGAATACTACAAGTGTGGGAAATGGAAGTGACCCTCACAGTGTCATCTTCATTTACATGCTTCTTTGCTGTCCCATCGTCTGGGTATGCTCGGCAACCCTCACGTCCGTCTCCCACAGACGGGTGTCAAGACAGGTCGGCATCAGGATCCAAGCCAGCCTGGCAGCATGACAGGAGTGTACAACTTCATATAGGACATGACAAGGGCTCATCGTTTGGGGAGCTTAAATGTGCTCAGAACATTTCACTGCCATCTGCCTGTTGTGTGTCTTTTGTAAGTGTGCGGCTTAGACCCAACTGGGGAGTGAAAAGGTCAGTTGGACAATAAAACCATTAAGAGCCTTCGTCTGGGGACCGAGGACATACACAACAATGCTGATGACAATCTCACCTTTAGTTATCAAGATAACTTGGTTTGAACCAACTGTGCATGTGCGCTGCTCCATGATTCATGAAAATACAGCCCAGAGTGCCTCATTGCACAAAACCAGCACTGGTAAAAGTTATCAATGACGTTGGTAACTTGACCCCAGACGGGCTCAGAAGAGGTGGCGGTTTACCTTTTTGTCAGCGGTTTCCTCCTTTTAAAAGTGAGTTTTCTATTAGTACTGTCACCAATGTGTGCTCACAGGGGTTTCTTGGATTGTTGGTTTTCTCTCCATACAAATATACTGAAAATATTAAAATGATTTGTAACATTTTCTGAAAATATAGTTTTGACGAAAACAAAACACAAATATGTTTCTCGTCATTGTCGGAAAAGTTCTAGTCAGTCACAGATCAGAAAAATGTTTAAATGAAGTCCTATCTTTCAGCATTGACAGATATACTTTATATTTTTATTGCATTCAGCCTTCTGTAACTTCTAATTGAGTGACAGCCACCAAACTACTCTTTCTCTGCACAATAATCACTTATCAAAATCACGTGTTGGTGAAGTTATTGCACAAATCACACACAGTTGAACTGTTCTCTGGTCGAGTGAGGATGGACAGATGAGTATCTCCAAAGGTTTTCAGCTGAAGCAGTTTATATTATGGAGACATGTAAAACCATGAGAACCTCCACGGGCTTTTGGAAGTGATGACAGCTCCTTCTTTTTCTCCAGCAGCTAGAAACCGTCTACATTTGTGATCACAAGTTGGACATTTTTCCTTGAAAACTCCTTTATAGCAGCAGAGCTGAGGCACCTTACTTCCAGTAAAAGGTACTGTGTGTATAATATTTATCAACTGTGACATCACTGTTTCACATTTTGTAGTGTTTTCAAGCCAGGATTTGAGTTTTCTGGTTGCTGCCTTTTCCAAACCAGAAAATCCAGATGTTGCCTCAGATATTAAAGCGTGGGTGAAAGGTGGAGCTGAGGCAGTACAGCAAATGCAAAATTTAGGACAAGCACCAAAAAGCAATGATTCTGCAATTCTCCACTAACAAAAAAAACTCTAATGCACACGTCTTGGTTTGTACAATGAGTTTGATTTTGTATCAGCGTGATCCACCGTATTTTCACAACAAAGTCCTGCAGAATGCTGCTCTGAACATATACAGTGTATATCTCCTCATAGGCACAATGCAACAGCAGAGTCAGACATCAGGAGGATTTGTGTTGCAGCAGAGAGCCAGCAATGTTAGCTCCACACAGCCACAGCCCCGAAGTCACACGAGACTGCAAACGTTATGCAACGGCTGTGATGAACAGAGCCAAGCTGCACTCTCTGTGCACGCTTAACACCCACAGAAAATACCAGGGTTCCCGAGCAGCACAGGCAGGCTGTAAATAATGCATGTCAGGAAAGCGCGCACACACACACACACACACACACACACACACACACACACACACACACACACACACACACACACACACACACACACACACACACACACACACACACACACACAGCCTCCCTGCCTTTTTAAAATGAGTCGACTTGGAAACAAAACCATATAATTTGGGATACGCTGCTTCAAACAGGCTCGGAGAATGTGAGTAGAATGTTCTGGCAGTTTCTCTCTCAGGCAGAATCCAAACAGTATTTTCTACTGTGAAAATCTCCACCTTGGAAATGCACATAGATGACCTTTTTGAATCTTAATGCAGTCCAGGATTTGCAAGGCCAGCTGAATATTAAGTAAGTATTGTAAATTTACAATTCAGTGCTACTCTTGTTTTTGTTGTTGTTTGTTTCAGTGGGCACACATTTAACCAAGGCACATTATAATGATAAACTATTATGTACAGATATTGTGCTGTGTAATTCTGCTGTACAAATTGCTGCTTCCCGTTTTTTAATCATTAACTTTCTACTTATAGTCTATGTTTTACAAAGCTGTGCATTCCTTTCCATGTTTCAAAAGATTAAAAACTGGTTAAATTACACAGTTTATTTAAAGGTGTCTGAATAATTGATCAGAGTTTTATAAAAGCCTTTTAATGGATTATAATGATTTTATTTGTGGCTTCAGTTCAGATCGTGGTTTTCGCTTCAGTGTCGTTGCATCTATCGTGTAGTTTGATCAAGGCTTTAGTTATGTTAGTGGGACGTTAGCTTGATAGTGTGATAGAACTTGTCTAAACAATGTTGTGTTAAGCTGTAAAGTCAGGCAAGGTGTGTTTATTTTTATTGCAAGTAACTTGTCCTAGAAATACCTAAAAAATATTTTACAAAAAGTCTAATTGAACATAAAAGAAAATACAGTAAAACAATTTTTTTTTTTTTAAAAGGCATTAAAAAGCATATAAATAAAAAGTTTAATTTACGCAAACACACACAGATCCATACTTTTTGGAGGAACACACCTTCAGGAATTATTGTGCAGCAGAAACACTGACTTCATTATAAAGTATAAACATTCCTCTATGCCTCTTGTCCACCTGTGACTCACAATCAGTTATGCTGCAAATATTGACTTGATGCATTTATGAAATAATACATGTGTAATTTTATGCAAAAGCATGTATTATGTATTATAGTTTTTGAAAGATCTTCCTTTCAAAACAGTCCCAGACAATTATTTTATTCACATTTCAAATATTGTTTCCAGTACAAATTCAATCTTTACTCCAAATGCCGACCGATAGGCACAACTGTTCATAATTGGTAAGATTAAATGCATAGTTTATTAATTATCATGAATCATTGGATCCCATTCAAGTTTATTGTATTTAGAATATAACTTATCACCTCTATACAAAACTATAACCATTCACATGTCACAATGTTCAGTGCGCTCACTGATCAACAGCTCATTATACTGACATGATTAATACGTTTTCCTACAATTATAAAGTCTTCCAAACGTCATGGCAGTCAGCATCAGTAGTTACAACTGTCACACATGATCTTCAGGAAATGTTCCTCGAGCTTTAAACTGAGTAGAAATGTACAAAACAGAGTCTGCAGGTAATTCTTTTAATAATTATTATTATTTAGTTAATTATAAAATGAGAAGACAGGTACAGAAATATATTATTAAACACATTTGGTTTTATATTCTTCTGCTGAAGTCGGAAGACTTGAGGAAAGTGAGTCACAGGCAGTTCTGAGCCGGGATACTCCAATACTTCAGAATGTACTTTGACATCTAAATCTCAGCTCAACTCTAAAACAAGCTCAATCCATCACACCTGAAAAACAAACCAAACAAACGTGTCTTTAAAGGGATCGTAAGAGTTTCATTTAAAATGCAGCTGTTCAACATCTTCAAATTAAGTGCTGGAAGGTTTTCAAGCAGCACATATACAGCTAAACACGATGTGTAATCTACACACATAGAGCAGCATGCTGCATTCATGGAGCTAATTTCCTGCCAAAACAAATAAACAAACAAACAAACAAACAAACAGACAGACAGTCAGACAAACAAGTCAAACATGTTTTACAAATACGCTCAATTCCCTCACCAACGCAGTCCAGTTTGCGAATATCAAACGGTATCAACCAACTAATGCATTTTGTTCTACCGAACACGTTTCTAATACGTCGTGCTTCAGAGACAAATACTGCATTTTTTACAAATACAAAAAATACATCCAACACTACAAATAACATGAGGTTTATTGTTTGGCTAGAAATGAGCTTCATAAGGTGCGAACAGCATACTGTACGTTCTGATTCACAGCAATGGCTCAAGACTTTATTTGCAAATGTCTGATGTAGTCCTCAATAGAACCAAACATCTGAAAGTCAATGGTGTCTGTTGAGTAATTCAGATAGTGTCTCATTATACCTAGCATTAGCAGCTGACAATTGTGACCCTGGATGATACAACAGAGCGCACGATTATAAGAGCATTAGCAGAATGACCGGCTGGAGGTGTTATTAGAGGCCTCCGCAAGGAATAGATGAAAACATCTAAGATTATAATACACTAAGAAAAGTGGCTGCTGGAACATTTAATGTCATAAATGCTGATAAAACTTAATGAACACGGACATACACTGATGTGCTTACACTTCAAGGGGAAAGCCGCTGAGTGCCTGATGTTTAAATATTGAAAATAGAGTTTTTGGTTGGTTGGTGGAAGCCACTAATCTTTAAGGGATATGATAATAAAAAAAAAGCACGGCTCAAATTTTCAGTGTGCCAATGCCAAAATTGATGTTCTACAGTTTGAGGTGTTACCCAATTGACATGTCGAGACGTATATTCATATATGTATAGATATATACATATCTATATATACAGTATATTGCTCCATGACTTACTGCTGCATCTACTTTACAATTGCAGCTTTAAAGTGAACCAATTCCCAGTGTGTGCTGAGTAATTTGGAAGTCTATTTCCCCCAGCAGACTAAATAACACTGATGCACCATCACATTAGTATAACTA
>NW_027185424.1:319218-331718 GCF_022577435.1 Embiotoca jacksoni | reverse complement strand
TGTGTTCCTGTTGAGACCGAACCTCTGCCCTAAAGGGTCTGGCTCAGAGGCACTTAAGCAATGGTGACTAATGGTGCTGCTCCATTAAAGTGCAACTTTTCAGCTGCTCACACAACTTGTTTGAAAAGATTACTCCTACACGACTACGAACAGACAGACAGAGTCCTTTAGAGTTCATGGTAACATATTAAAGGAAGTATATTCTAAATAAAGGGCCCGACTTCGTCTCTGTAACAAATAGTCCATTGACCATCTGCCATCAAAGCAGTCTGCTAAAACATCCTCATCAAGCAGTTAGTCAATCAGCAGGTCAAAGGTCGGACAAAATGAAAGCCTCGTGGTGAAATGAAGCAGTTTAAGGTCAGTGGGAGAATTCAAGAATGAAAGGGTTTTTTCTCTTACCTTTGTGAAGCCAAACATGCAGCAGAGAGAAAGACAAAATATATTACGCATTACAATTTTAAATTTCACAGTCATTCTGTTTTTTACTGAAACCAAATGTAAGAAACAGTTCAACCTTTTATTTAGGAAGGTTTGTTCAACATAAACAGAAAACTAGCAAAAGTGGGTAGTATCTGCTCCAAAGTAACACAATATTTAGATTTAGATTTAAATGTGGGTTTTTTTAATTATTATTTAGCTGTAGCTTGGCTTGCAGGTTCTCCTTGCTAGTGTGTTTTAGATGTACTAATCCCAGCCCTTTATCTGTCCACTTTTTTGTATCGTTTATTTAGTAAAATAATAAAAGGAAAAAGTTTACAAAAATCAGTCACTATGAACGATGTGTTGGTCAGTCTCTTACTACGGTTCAACCTCCCTACCCTGTCTGAGGTTCTGACAGTAAATCTGTAAAATAGACAAAAACAATTTATTTTTCAAGTGATTCTAGCCAATTTCCCCAAACTACTGCCGATTGTAGTTGTTTGTTTTTTTTAGCACCGTTTCCTCCTTAAATCAGAATGGCACATTTGTTGGGGACTATTTTCAGCAGTGGATTAATCCACATTTGGTGATGTTGTTGTGAGGCTGCCCACATCTGAGCCCGGTTCTGTCAGAGATTACTTTCTGTTTTCCTCTCATGTAGGAATTGTGGAATTGTTGTGGTTCTCTCAATAATGTTATAAATTATTGACTTTACAATGCAAAGTACCCAGCGATGACTTATATTGTGATATTATAAACACAACTGAACTAAAGTTAAATATAAGAGAGCTTTATTAACCCTCAAAGGGGGAAATTAGTTTGGTTGGCCATGCACATCATTGTGCAGCACTCAGCAAACAACACGCAGAAGACAAGAACAACAGCAAATCAAGCAAACAAATCACCACATTTTCCAAGTGGACATTAGGGACATTAGCAGTGCTCCAGTGGACAGGTGGATCTACTACTGATACAGTTATACCGTCAGTCAACAAGTAAATAAATAAAGTCAACCATGTGTGATGCCTTTAAAATAGGATCTGTACAGCAGGAGATAAATATGAAATAAAATAATCAAAGTTAACGTGAGCAAATAAAGAATCAAATAAAACAAATTAAAACCAAGACCTCGTTAATATTGTAGGCAGAAAGAACCTTTTAAAAACGGTCAGTGGAGCGTCTCTGTGTGCTAAACAGGTCGCGCAGCACACTTTAAATCACCACATCCACTGAAGTCGGTCTCAGGTTGCTGCATGTGAAGCTCTCAGTTCCACCCTGTGTGTAGTAATGTCCTGAGTGATGCAGTGACCCTGTCATACTAAATCTACTGCTGTGCAGCATGCCTTCACTCAACACACCACGTCTGTGTGTGTGTGTGTGTGTGTGTGTGTGTGTGTGTGTGTGTGTGTGTGTGTGTGTGTGCGTGCGTGCGTGCGTGCGTGTGTGTGTGTGTGTGTGTGTGTGTGTGTGTGCGTGCGTGCGTGCGTGCGTGTGTGTGTGTGTGTGTGTGTGTGAGTGTGTGTGTGTGTGTGTGTGTGTGTGTGTGTGTGTGTGTGTGTGTGTGTGTGTGTGTGTGTGTGTGTGTGTGTGTCAGAGCCTTCAGAATGACACATGGTAGAGTGCATGCACTGCTCAAAAGACTGTTAACCTCGGCCTCTTCTACTGGCACTCAACCAGAGGGAAAGAGAGCGGGAGGACGAGGAGAAAAGGAGGCACAGAGACAGAGGAGATGAGAAATTATCAAATCAAATATGAGCGGAAATAAAACTTATTTTATCATTTGAATAAATTCTTCATTTATAATCTCACTGGAAACATTGTCAGGTGAAGCTTCTTACACACTGCAGGACTTCGGCTGTCCAACACAAAAAGCTGCCTTGAGAGAAATGTAAAATTTTTGGTTGACCGACAGACAATTTAAAAGCTTTGAGACTCAAATTCAGGCTTTTGACAGTGTATTAGCAGCAAGGTGTATTATCAAAAGCAGAAGAACTTTTACTTGGCCCATATCAAAATGATATAAATAATGATAATCATACATAGTGTTCTTATGTTGATTGAACACTGCAGAAGTAAATTTAACTTGCTTGCTTGATTGAGAATTTCTACATCAAGTCATCACATTTTACAGGTTTTCTAAATCCAATTTTAATCTGCCAAACTAATCTACAGCACGACATAATATGGGTTTAAATTTAACCTTTTAAACGTGTCTGACACAATAAATAACACCAACACTGAGTCATTACAACCTCCTGGGTACAGTTAGCCCAGTGTTGTGTCTGTTCTATGTTGTTATAGTAACAGTAGCTCACTATTGTACCTCCGTACTGTCAAAGTTTACAGTACACAAAAATGTGAGTAGTTTTTGCTAAATTAATGAACAAATCTGTGCAATCTAATAGTGAATTGTTGATGTGTTGCTCCTGAATAACTGAATAGAGGACTCTAAAGCAGATACTGAGAAAATACTGGGATATTCAATTAATTAATCATCTGTAGTGAGCCTAAAGTCATGTGACACATCATACTTGTCCCTCAGTAAATAGTAAATGGTCTGTACTTGTGTAGTTGTATCACTTTTCGGTCTCAAAATGCTTTAACATAGTTTTTTTCCATTCACACACTAATGAGACAGATCACCATGCAAGGCGCTGTCATGGTTCACCATCAGGAGAACATTCACACACCGATGGCGATGGTTCACCATCAGGAGAACATTCACACACCGATGGTTCACCATCAGGAGAACATTCACACACCGATGGCGATGGTTCACCATCAGGAGAACATTCACACACCGATGGTTCACCATCAGGAGAACATTCACACACCGATGGCGATGGTTCACCATCAGGAGAACATTCACACACCGATGGTTCACCATCAGGAGAACATTCACACACCGATGGCGATGGTTCACCATCAGGAGAACATTCACACACCGATGGCGATGGTTCACCATCAGGAGAACATTCACACACTGATGGTACACCATCAGGAGCAACTTCGGGTTCAGTGTCTTGCTCAAGGACATTTAGGCATGTGGACAGGAGGAGCTGGGGATTGAACCACCAACCTTCTGATTAGTGTTCAACCTACTCTACCATCTGAGCTACAGCCCCACATCACGATTATCTGACCTTCACGTACCCTTTTGAGCACCCTGAAGTAAAGCATCATCAACTCATAACTCACCAGTAGCAGAGTTTTTACAGAGGAATTAGTTCCTCAATAGCAAACCAGAAAGAGTTATTTAAAAGGGGAAGAACGTGGTGTCCTTCCAAAACTTTGAGAAGTGGCTTCTGCTTTTTTTGTGTGTCACGACTGACTGTTGGAAAGCACATGATACTGGGTTGAGCTGTATCTGCGGAGTAGACGTCACGTTGTTGACAACACAGGAGCATAACTTTCAACGGGAACGAACATACACAAGCACGTTAAGTCCGTTTTAGCCGCTCCAGTGACCAGAATCAATTTGAAGGTTTATTTTTTTTAACAGAACTAAATGAGTTAATCCCAGTTTATATATACAACTTTCTTCACCTGCATGTATCTCTTAGATCACTTAAATCACCAGACAACATATTGCTGCGATGCCCCGTGCCAGTCCAAAAATGAGGGGCCTTTACCATAACTGGGCACAGACTTTGGCACAAGCTTGTTTTTTTTATGAACAGCACTTTGGTCTGCGCTCGTCTTTAAACATACTAAAGAAACAAATCATTATCGATTCATACCGAATGAGAAAGATTTATGCTTTGCGACCTTATTTAAGAAAAAAATAACCTGTTTTGTCATCCCCCTATAATTACTGAGTACCAACCAACCAATAAAGTCAAAAGCTCGATTGTGTTGCCCATCGTCCTGCTTTGAAAATAAAATACACTGCATTAAGAAAGTAATAAAGCTTTTGGTCATTTACTCACTTAAAAAAAAAGCTCATATCCCATCAATTCTAATTTAAATCTTTTTAAAGTTTAAAAATGGCAGACTACATTTTTCATAAGTGATCAGGCTCTGTGGAAATTACTATTGGCCATTAGAACTGGGTGGAAGTAGGGATCTCTGCTCGGAGGACACAGGCAGAAAGATGAATTAAGAAACTGTCCAATGATTCCTCTGCGTGGTTCAGGTGGATGATGAACTTAAATGACACAACTAAATAATAAACACAAATAAGATGGATGAGGGCACAGACACACTGAACATTTTACAATGTACAGCTTGCAGCTTAATAATTTATTATCATATACAAATGTCAAGGTGTCTATTATGAAGGATGCCATACCCTGCCATCCCCCTCTCTCCCCCCCCCCCCCCACACACACACACACTTGCAGGGTATTTAGCATATTGTGCTGCCTGCAGCCAGCAAATTAGTCACATCTGAAACAGTCTAATTAACCCAGAGGAGCTTAACCCACTTATCACAGCCAGCAGAGAGTGAGACACACACACACACACACACACACACACACACACACACACACACACACACACACACACACACACACACACACATGCACCGAGTGACGGACTCGGACTATCTCCTTCACTGATTGATTTCTCTCATCAAGTGTGTGTATTTACTTTCTTCAGTCTGATTGATTGGCTTGTACAAAGCCAAGGCTTCTTGTCTAATATACATTACTAAAACACACACACACACACACACACACACACACACACACACACACACACACACACACACACACACACACACACACACACACACACACACACACACACAAGGCAACTCTAACACAAGAGGAATAGCACAAAAAGAAGGAAAAATAAATGTCCCTCTGTAAATGTTGACATGGTTTCCACCTGTCATGTAACCATGTAAATTAAAGAACAAAGCTAATCAGAGAAAAGTTCATAATACGCTGACTGTTGCATTTCCTGCTAAAGATGTTCCCAACAGATTTGTCTTTATTTCATTCAAAATGTTATGAAACATTATATTTTCACTAACATGCCACACTGTGGTAGTAGAGGCTAAATAGTTATGTCCTTATATTTACTTTAAAAAAAGAAGATAAAGACACTAAGCACATAAAACCTGAATCGACTGTGTGGGATTATATGTTGTACATGTTCATACTTATGTCCTCTCGTCTGAGAACTTTCAGTTGCATTCACTGCTTTGGTTTTAAATTGTTTCTGTTGTGCCATCCTTGTGGACCCATTTCAGATATAATGTTGGATTTTAAACAGGTTTATTTCAGTATGAAAAAAAAAAGTTATGGGAATAACAGTACCAATAAGTATAGCTAGCATTAGCAATCATGCTACCAACGCAAACACAAAAACAGGCGCTGGTTTCTCCAGGCCCATCTTTTTTTACTTTTAGCATGGCTTGCACAGACACACAAGATTAGAGATTATTATTGTGTACATCGATCTCACGAGCAATTCTGTTTCTGTTTGTTCGTTCCTACTATTCGGCAAATCAGCCATTTTAATAGCAATCCGCCAAAGTGCAACTGCGCCTGTCTTTCAGCGACGCTGGGAGAGGAGACCCTGGTGGGCTCACTTCATGTCACTGTTAAGCTAGCAAAAGAGGGTTTTGAGCTGCACTGTATGCAATTGCATCTCTATGATCCTTAAAAATAGCTCAGGCTGTATACAAAAGTGGACATCATGGCAGCTTCCCTCAAGTGAAGCAGAAACACCTCCTTCGCCCCCTGGTGGCTGGTTGCAGTACAGGTCTTAAACCCCGCCCCCTACAAGTCAGAGAGGGATACGGGCAAAACATGTTTTTAAATCGAAATACAACTCAAATATATATATTTTCCAAATCTGGTTTGCCTCATCGTAAATACTTCTTATTACGTTCATGTTTGTTCAAGTGTTCATTTTTCAGTTAAGTATGTTTTTTTTAAGTCGCTATTTGATGCTATAAAAAAGGGGGTGGGACTTTGTGATTGACAGCTGCTTTGAGTGAAGTAGTTTTGGAGACATGGGTAAATATGCAAAACTTCATCTCTCGATCACAACGACAGACTCTAAATGATGTCACCAGCGCCCACATTCAGTTGATTTTGGCTTCACCTCTTCGCGAGAGGAAGAGGAGACGTTTGTCCATCTTGATATTCAGTCTTGGTGAGACCTGATGTTTCCGCTCAGCTAATGTATGAAACCACACTGGAAACATCTCCGTGGTAGAATTTTGTCTCCTTTTGCTGGTCGTCTGCAGAAATAAATCAATAGCGTAATATCTCTACGATGAAATCAAACTTCTGTTAATGGTGACACTGACGACATGACAGATTTGATGCGAATATGCTTCCTGAATAATCTCTTCTGTCTGATTTGATTCCTTCTCTTTTACTGTGCATCCTTGATTTCGCTCCTTGCTCCTCTTTCTGTTTTCTGTTTGTGTGTGTTTGTGGTTTAATGTGTATCGCTGTTAACCGCCTCTAATTATTCTTCCTCCACACACACAGGACATACAGCATCCTGCATCCAAACACACTCGGTATCTTCTGCTTTAGTCTGGTGTGACAAAGTGTTGACTTCAGCACCTCCGCTCAGTGTGAGTCTCCCTCTCTCTCCTCACTGTAGTAATCAATCATCAGTGCAGCCGCTCTCTCTCTCCCCCCTTTCAGCTGACAGGTCCTATTTGTTATACTGCTTCCACAGTGCTGGAATGAGGAAAACACACACACACACACACACACACACACACACACACACACACACACACACACACACACACACACATGCTTAGTCTTTGTCAGTTTAACCCCTGGATGTAAACATATACTACATTCCCATGCACATCCTTCTTGGGTTTCAGATTCACAAGATGTTTTGTGTTTACCTGTTTACTACTAAGTACCAAACTGAATGACATGCATGACTTACAGTGTACAGGGTGACCCGGCTCGCTCACAGCAACAGTATGCAATGAAGGGCACTCAGCTCCCTGGTATCCTTCGAAATATTGTTTTAAACAATATTTCAGTGTTTAAACCTCAACAATGATAGAAAGCTTCCAAAATTCTGAACTCAAGGCTTCAGAACATCAGTTTACAAACCGTTGAGTGATGTCATGGCCGGTTGGCGCTCGGTCCTCCTGAATTTCTTAGTACACCTCTGATTATGTTTATTGTGAGTCTCTTTTTTAGCAACTCTTTCTCCAGGATTTTGACCATTGAAAAAGACTTAATATCTGAGGCGACGTGTGTGCGCATCGCTTTTGTAGAACAATCAAGAGGATTGTCCTCTCTGTCATAAACGAGCCCTGATTGGCCCAAAGTCTCCACTTTCTAAAACCTGAACACTGAACCAAGACGAAATGCAGAAGTCTAGTGTTCTCTCAGACCGCTTGAATTACAATATAGACAAATAAAGACAAACAAAACAAATAAAAACAAACAACCTCCAACAACTTATATTTAAGAATTACATACAAATATGACACAAATTGTACACATCCGGAGTGGACTTCAGTCTGATTGCTGAGCTGAATTTCGGGTTTGATATCAATAGTTCTTTAAGCTCTATATTGGATGCACATTATACATTTATAAATTGTGATCAACGTGATTCACAGATAAATTTGGTTTATCATTGAAGCCCAAATAACATCTCCAATGTTGTGCTACATTATTATATCTAAAGAGCCAATAAAATATGAATTACACCGATATATTGATGTAACATATCCCACTTCAAAAGATAAAAAGACAAAAAACAAGTTTACTGAAAGTTTGTATTTAAAAATATTGTTTTCTAACAGTGACATTGATGCTTGGTAGATTAAATAAATGAGTCAACGAGTATATTTTAGAAATATATGTGGATTCTACACTGCAGACACTGAGATAATGAGGGAGGTTGCAAAGGGAAGAGAAGGAAATAAAAAAAGGAAGCAGAAAAATCAAAGATGAAGGCAGGAAGAAATAAAGGAAAGAGGAATGACTGAAACACATTCATATCGGGTATTAATATAAACAGCCCTAGCTGTAACTACATGACTGCGCGTGTGTGTGTGTGTGTGTGTGTGTGTGTGTGTGTGTGTGTGTGTGTGTGTGTGTGTGTGTGTGTGTGTGTGTGTGTGTGTGTGTGTGTGGTGCTGCTGTTGCAAAAGTGCTTGCATCAGCAGGTTCATCCTGAGAGCCTCTCAAATCAAATGACCAAGAATAATGTGGAGAAAAATGCTGAGGTCGGCAAGACTATACACACAAACACACACACGCACACACACACACTCGTATGTATGGCTATCTTTGTGAGGACATTTATTCACATAATTCATTCCCAGGCATTTAACCCGAATCTTAACCATCACAACTAAGAGGACCAACCTCGACCCGAACCTGCTTCTGACCTCAACCTAAAACCCTTCTTACAATTAAAATAGTCATTGAAAGCACTCAGAAAGTGACAATTGGCCAAACTGTCCTCACTCAAACTGACGCACACATGCACGCACGCACGCACGCACACACACACACACACACACACACACACACACACACACACACACACACACACACACACACACACACACACACACACACACACACACGTACACACAGGTTTTTCCGAGCTATCCTTGTTAGTACATTACATTTACTTCCATTCATTAAGGACCACCTAACCCTAACCTTATAACTATAAGCAATTCACACCTGAGCCTAACCTTAACCACCACCTCAGAAATGACCTTTTGCCTCATTAGGAACAGGCGTTCGTCCCCATGAGGACTACTGGTCTCAAAAAGGTCAGTATACTGGAAAAGATCCAAAAAAGGTAAAAACAATACACATACAAAACACATACATACAAACACACATGCACGAGACAGTCATTTTCAGCTGCAGACAAATTATCATTACGTGCATGCACACAAATGCACACACGGTTCCAGCGATGCACACCTGCACGCTCCTCATCTCTGCTGTCTCTCAGCTAATGAATGCAAATGATCAGAGAATTCATCTGTGTTCACATCACATTTGATTTGGCAGGTCTGCGAGTCCCTCTATAGAAGCTCATTATTGCCACGACAAGAGAGGAAATTTGAAATAGAATGACAAAAAAAAATTAAATACTCATAAGTGATAAAAATAATTACTCACCAAAAAATGCCTGAAGCTCTATATATGAATGAAGACCAAGACATGCAGTTAAGAGTCGGGTTAGGGGGCCTTTGAGTTGAGATTTTTGCCTCCCAAACAGATCAAGGCCAAAATAAACAATAACAAACTTACTTATTAAAACAATAATTTGTCAGTGATGTAAATGTTTCTTCATTGAAAAGGGGTTTCATACACTTCAGGTTTTTTGTGGCAGAAAGTCACAATTTGGAAACCAGGAAACAATTAATATTATGTGACATTGTAAATGGAGCCATAAGCTGTGGCTCAAGTGAGAGAAAGCAGCCTTTTGAGGAACGGAAGCTGAAGTTATTTCTCCTTCCCATCACATCCAGCATCACACAAACAACGTGGAGCTTAATGCTCTAAAGACCATGGAGATAGTTGTTGACTCAGGATGCCCCCATCACCCTGTGTGACCCCCATCACCCTGTGTGACCTCCATCCCTCCAACACAATGAGGTGGGCAGGAAAGATGATGGCCAACCCCTCCAACCCGGACATGAAGTCTTTTAGTCACGTCCCTCCAGCAACAGACTGAGGTCTATCGTTACCAAAGCCTCAGCAAATGTTTCTGGTTTCAACCGCAGTCTCGTCAACAAGGTTTGGGATATAATCTCTCGACCAAACATGGTCGAAAACAGAAGTGTGAAACACAGGACACTTTCCACCCTAAACATATTGGCTATTAAGAAAAAGGGGCGGGACTACTGACGTCAAGCATTTTCAAATTAAGATGTCTGAGGAAGCTGCAGCTGTTCCTGAACACCACACCATTAGAGCATTAATGTGGAGTTGAAAAGCTTGTATTGCACATCAGTGAATTCATCACATCTAATACCGCACATTACACATATGGTTTATACTGTGTATACCTTCACAGCCATACATATTTATGTACTTTTTCTTTATTGTGAATTTTTTTGTCTTTTGTAGTTACTTGTTTTTTTCTCTTAAGCTTGTTATGCACTATGACACCAAAACATTTTATTTTCTGTGGTAACATACTCTGCAATAAATATGATTCTGATTCTAAACCACAACTTCCTGTTCCTCTCCGTAAAGAGACCACAACTGATGGACTGATGGTGCATTAATGTGGTTTTGCTCTGAAATGCATTTACCAGTGTACTCTGGCTTTTCTGTTTATGGACCCCACTCACCGTCCACTCATGCTGACCGAATACCTTTCTGCTCAGCTCGCTGCAGAGCAGACATACTGAATGGTACCTTTCAGTTGCATTATGCAATGAGAAGCAAAATGTGAGAGTACAGTTATACAACCGGAACCCACTTCCTGAATGTAGAGAGTCACACACCAAGAGAGCAGCAGGCCTGGAGGGAAACAAGACAATCCATGTGTGCACATGTTCACTTCAGCATATGACAGAGCAGATAGCACATGGGACTATCTCTCACACTAGAAACAGTAACCCGGTCAGCACCATGGACAGAGGCTGTCAGTCTCTCATAGAGCTCTCTGTAAAACCAGCGGCAAGATTTTACAGTGACTACAAACAAGGAAGTTCTTGTTTGAACCCATTTAAGTCAACATTTGAAATCACCGCAGTCGTTAAACATTACCAGCAGAGTGCAGTAATATGTATGAGATCCCAAATGTCCAATGCAACGTTTACTACTCCAGCAAACGGGCCGAACCTTAGTGCCAACCCAGCAACAGAGATGATTTTAATGCTCTTTAGAGAGCGTTCTCAAAATGAATTAATACCACACATAGAAACACTAAACTGCTCAGCTAACTCAGTCTTGTTGTAACTAAGATATCTACTGAAAAAATATATTAATGGACTCATGTATTTTTAAGATTTTAGTATCGTGTCGTGTTAAAACCCGGTCAAGTTAGCCGCCGCCAGGACTAACTGTGGTGTCACGGTACGAGTGCCTGGTTTCTCTATCAATGGTGAACATATCACAAAAATGTTACGAGCAAGTTGTTTGGTAGCTGATTAAAACCAAACGACACAGTTAAAACACGGTGTGTGTGTGTGACGATTAAAAAATGATACTGAGATATGTGTGACAAGGAGGAAGATGGTGCACTGATCACACTGGCTGAATAATGTATTTTCTCCATGGACCACTGGGTCTCAGATGTGTGCTGTCGTGGGGCAATAAATCAAACAGCTGTGTCACATTTATTAGAATTATGTCTCTCTTAATGGCCATTTAGTTGTAATGAAGAAATTTTGTGACCATAACACACGACACTGAGACCTCATGTTGTGACATCACATGACCCCCCTCCCCCCCTTCCAAGATAATAAACAAGAAACAGTGAATCAGGATATTAATATATAAAATACAGCATATTCAATACAAACTCTACTTTAACCTTTCATTGTTTTTGCATTTAGGTGCAACCCTTCAGATAAGGTTTAGATAAGCGTAAGACAAGCTTGTTTATCCTTGTGTGTACTTCCGCCTGATTCATTCGGCCAGCATCAGATTGCTGGACGACAGTGATCGGTCAGTACTGATGTGATGGATTCTCATGACTGAGCCAGAGAGTTCAGTGTCTGAGAGCCAGCGTTGGTGAAGCGAATTCACGATGACAATGTGTAGTTGCAATGATTATTGTTACTTGCTGATCCTTTAATGTGGGGACGATTGTAATTGCACTGCTGATAATCTGTGAAATTTCTCCTCATGGGAGCAATGCAACTCTGAATCTTTTTCTAAATCAGTTACGTTTATACGTGACGGGGTGTTTTCTTTTCAGTCAGATGAGTGAAATTGCAGGCCAGCAGGAGGTATTTTATTCCCAGAGCCTCATCATTCACAACTGCATTGGAAAGAAGCAATTTAAATAAAAAGATCCACTCTTTGCAGGAAACTAAAAAGTGTAAAAACAAGAAATGCCTATTTTAAACACACACACATACACACACACACACACACACACACACACACACACACACACACACACACACACATATATAT
>NW_027185424.1:315000-319118 GCF_022577435.1 Embiotoca jacksoni | reverse complement strand
ATATCAGTGACACGGACACACATGCAGTAATTGCTACACAATTTTATTGGTACGAATACATTTCTAATTACGTTGTAAATATTAACCCATAAAAAGACCATATGCCATTTCAGATTTCCATCAAGTAAATTCTTATGATGATATCATTTCATATATTTCAAGTATATATATATATATATATATATAAGTGTGTAAAATACAAAAATGGATGCACCATTGTAACTCCATAGATACATTTAAAAATAACCTTTATTATGAAATATGAACGAATCATCCCTCTGATCACTTCCTGTAGCTGTAACCTGATATCACCTGAACTGATATGATGTCACCTTGGTTTTTCCTTTCCTCCTGATACTTTTACTCTCACTGACTGCTGCCTCCTGGACTCTTTGGCAGTGACAGGAAGACCTGCCTGAGATCCCTTGTTTACACACCGCTAACTGATAGTAATCAAGTTTATTTAGCACAAACACCTGCACGAGAACATCTGCTCACTAACTTCATAATCAGCAGGAATAAACAAAGCAAGTCAGAGTCACGACGACTGTTTTCATCTGCAGGTAACGAAGCAGTGACCGACTTCCTCCGACCTGCACCATCAAAGACAGCATCCGACATCACAACCACAACTCATCAATGACCAACGGCTTCACCAGCCAACAAATCAGCACACCAAGGAACCACTTCCTGTTCATTAGTTAGAACAGAGCACCAGCCTGCTGTTGAACCTCTGCTTCTGTACATGTATTGATGTTATGTTCACTGAGCTTTATTGTTGTGATCTCCTTTCATCGGGGTTATTGGGTGGTTGTCTTCCCCACATCACTGAGTTTATGTCATTTACGCTTCACACGGAGAAAAGGTCTTTTATTCAAACGAACCGTCCTCTGTCTTCACCCGCCACCGTCATCCTACTCATGTCACACACGTACTTTGAATTAAACACAGCCACATATGTAGAGGGAACTCCAGCCCTCACTTTACATCACATGCAAAACATTAGACGGCAGAACAAAGAGAAACACACATTCTTTGTGGACCACATCCAACCCGTACACACTCCAGCACGAACAACACACACACGCCTTTCGTTCATTCATCAGCTTCATACAGTTTGATTACATGTCTTGTTTTTGATGATTTTGTAAATAAATGGTTTTGCTTATACTTAATCATTAATTTAATACATAAACATTATTGCTGCCAACTTCTACAATTCAGAACACCAAAGACCTTCAACCATTATAATGCTAACTTATTAAAATCTTTTATTAAAACAATCCAAGTTCAGTCTGTATATTAGCAACTACGTTACACACATTGTTCTTACTGGTACGGTTACAAAAAAAAGTTAAAATACCACTGAATGTACTAAAATGAAAAACAGAAATCTGAATATTGTTCCTTCAGCAAAAAGGACCTGGTTTTCATCCTGTCTGTGCACCGTGCTGTATATTCACTCCACTCCTCCAGTCACTATGTCTGATAAATGTTTGGAATTTAGATAAAGAGAAGAAGTCCTAAGAAGAAATTTGCAAAGGTCTATTTGCAGTTTTGCAACAGACACTATCTTCCTGTCTCTTACACGGCGCTCCGGCTTTGTTCCGAGTCTACAGGTCTGACAATTGTACTTTTAATCTGCTCTTTGAACAAGAGCTGATTCTCAACAAGGGCTCACTTTCCCCTACATCAACACACAGCTCGGAAAAGTACACACAGCCCATTTGCAGTGAAGAGACTGGTTGAAAAGCCACTTGTTCCTGAACTGGCTGTTGAATAGCTTAAGAAGAGAAAAAACACATTGAAAAAGCCCTTCAGTTGGAGAATGCTCCATCAAAATACCACAGAAATACAGCAGAGTAAATGAATGTACAACAAAGAAACATGACAAAGGTCTCTGGTCAGTTCAAATATTTATTTAATCGTTAACATTATATGTATTTACATCTTATTTATATTCATGTCATGATAGATCCCTGTCCTTTAAATAAAACGGAACCCACTCACATCTGATTATCATCCCATCAACTGAAAACAACTAACTTTAATTTTACCTCCTAACTAACTGTTCATTCCAGAGGTTTTATTCTGATATGCAATGCTGAAAAAGTCCTTTTCCTCAATTAAAAAATGACCAAATGTTTATTATATTTTCTTTTGACAACGCTAATTTCTGCTCCGGCCCTCGTCAATCCTCCACTGTATCTGTGCACCCTCACGATGTTCCTGCTAGTCGGTCGGTATAGTGCATGCATCAATGAGTCATAGTGAATATTTGATTTGATCCACCATGAAGTATATCTTAAAGCAGGATTCAGCCTCCGGTTCCCTCTATTAAACCAGCGGCGGTTCGGACCAGTCAGCATGATGTGAGGAAATACTGGCAGCTGTCCATTCTCCATAGAACTAATGCATCATTTCAGAACACACATGTATACTGGTGGTCATCAAAGTTAGGTTATTTTACAGTTCCAACAGTGTTGAGATGGCTGACTGATCTTTAAATTCTTCCTGCTGGTGCTTTCATGTGCTTGATTAAGGTCTGAACTTTTCCATCCTGCTGCCACCAAGCATTCAGAAGTGTTGATGTTTGGAAACTCATCTGAGAACACAAATAACTATCAGACGTTGATAGTTTGTTGTATGAAATGGTCTAACTTTCAATTGAAAGACAGGACAGCACAAAAACACACAATTCCTCTGCATCAAGCTGTCATTGAATTGACGGGGCTGTACGTATGTACACTGTATGTATTAGTAAGTAATACAAAGGAAGTCCCTCTGCAAAGTAGTGATGCTTTCACATGAAAATGTTAAACATCATGATGAGGAGCTCAGATATGAAGATGATTTGTACCGGAGTATATGAAGGAAAGGAGGCAGCGATGCAGCGGCTGAACCTATGTGAGACAAACCCTCCTGATTTCAGGTTAGCAGCAAAGTTGTTCATCCTCCTGAGCTTTTAGTCAGAAATGTGTTTTACAGAAAACAGTCTGTCCAATCACAGTCACTCTTATGTGGAGCATCAATCATGCTGAATGATCCAAAAGAGAAACTGCAGAAAAGAAATGGATCCTTCCACCATGGAAACTACTTCCAGGATAAATAACTGTTTAGCAAAATCAACTTTCAATTTCAAGGTGGCTGTCAGACAGTTTATTTTGAAAATTTGAACTCAATAGAAAAATACTATAAATGTCAACAATGACTGCATGATTTAAAAAATGACTGGTACTAATAAAAAGGTGCAAACAGACATCTGTTATTTGGCTTTAACGTGTACACCCACCGGTATAATTTCATCTTATAATGTGATGCTTAAGTGCTGCACTAACAAACATCACTGCAGTCAATGTAATTAACACGAACTAAGTGCTGCACAGTGAGATGCAGCAGCCTCTCTGGACCTCGAGGGTTTGGGGCCCCGCGGCAATCCACGCTGCAGTTAGTACTCCAGCTGTGATTGTAAAGATGCACGATGACACGGAGATGCTGCTGAGATTTCAGTGACCAGTTATCCTCTCATCTTATTATTGTAGTTTTGGGTGGTATTTCAAATCATAGCTAAAAATATTTGTAATTCTTTTCATTGCAAGCAGTCAGATGACGTGTGCATCACCACAGTCGATGATGAATCACAAGTCTGCCAGTTAAAGATAGAAAAGGTTTGACTTAAAATTAGAAACCAAAGATAAATCTGGCCGCTGTCGGAGCGTTTTAAAACTCTTCCTAAAGATAGAGTACTCTACACAGTAAGTGGGACCAATATTAAATGACATAATTCAAATATTGTTTCTTAATAGCAAATATTTATAAACTAGAAAAGTATTGAATGCTTTCAAGTCTTTTATTTAACCATACAAAGAACGAGGCCGTTGTCTTTTATTTGCTGTTTCATAATCATATTTTTTTCGTTTTTAAAACATGTTTATACCACTTGCTCCATTTTTTCCGTTGACTCATTATGATGGACATTATCACTTAAATATCACACCTTAGAAATATTTCATGCCCACCTGTCCACTGTTTACTTTTTTTTAAAGCCCAGTTCAGACCAAAGATTTATGATGAGATGAAACGTTAGAAAGTTGAAGAGAAAGGCTGCCAGCTTGTGG
>NW_027185424.1:245000-307500 GCF_022577435.1 Embiotoca jacksoni | reverse complement strand
TTTCATATTTAAGAGCATAAAGACGTAGCAGTAGATCCGGTTACTCTTCCAGCACAAAACAAGTTTGACAATTTGATTGATTGATGTCAAATTACAGTTTCATATAGTGCTGTCTGTCCTCCCTGTTCGGGCCCTGCAGATGTAAAAAAAATGCCAGTTTTGTGCAGGACAGAGTCCCTTCTGGAAGTCTGCTATGATACCATCTGGAACACGCAGTGATGGATGTGTAACAGTGTAGCGCCATCTACTGGGACTCATCACAGCTGATGATTGATTTGGGGGTTGTGTAATGATCAAATGACATGATGCCAGTGAACAGCAGCCTGCAGGGTGTCAACACTGCTCCCACAAATATGATCATGTTTCCATCGCACTGACTCTTTATCCAGAGAAATACTGCTTGTACTGTATAACACACACACACACACACACACACACACACACACACACACACACACACACACACACACTCTCAACAACACACACGCCTCATAATGTTCATTTAACACAAAGCATATTTACAGGGAGGAAAGATGATAACCAAAACATAAAGTGAAAATGGTGTAAAAATGAGTAAAATGTAGCATCTAATAAAACACATTTTTTTGTTGTTGTTTTCTTTCTTCTCTTATGGAGCAAACAACAGCTTTAATTTTTAAAACCCACTCAGTGAAGAGCGTGCTATATTTCCTTGTGTGCACTGTTATTGTACAATGACAGAAACAAACTAGTTCACATAATGTAAGAGAAAACAATAAAACAACAACTCTTGTGTCATATTTCAATGATATTTCTATGGATGACAAATGTTCTCTGTAATGTTTTTGTTAAAATTAAAACCAGAATTGATTGAATGGAAAGTCATGGAGGCCGACATAAAAATAAAATCATTTAACTGCATTCAAACTTATTCTTACATTTTTGTGCATGCAAGCATGACAAAATAAAACATTCAAAAATGACATTTCCTATTCTAACTTGATAATGAAATAAACTGCATCTGAATTTATGCAGCTGATTGTAGCTCATTTCTGGAATAATTTAAAGAAAAAAACTAAACATAACATCAGGATTATTTCGGGCCTCTTGTGAAATCATTGATTATGAAATGAACTCTTCTGAAAACAATCATTTCCTTTCTTTAGAAAATGGCTAAAATCTGCACGTAACGTAAAGACCCTCCTGAAAACTAAATATTAATCTTATAAATATTTAACCAAGCTGTACCAAACAGCCTAACACCACCCGGTCTCCACAAAAACGGCATCAAAGTTATTTATCATATCGTGCTGTTCAAGTTCTGTCTGCCTTGAAAACACTGCAGTAAAAACGTATATCAGACTATACATATATAAATAAATATACACACATGCTGACACAAACATCACCCCAACACAATCTTTGACAAACATACCATCAATGAAATGTATGAAATATCTGAGGAATAAATACACAAATGATCTATTTTCTATGGTGTCAAATGGCACAGATTTAATATTTATGCAGGCTTTGTCTTCATGTTTTTGTTCTTTTTTTGATATCAACCATCTAGAATAAGAAGCAGGATGGTTCTCAGCCACAGACTCACAGAAGCCAACATCACTGAACCTTTTCTGGAAGTGGACTTCCACCTGCTTCATCTTCAAAGAAGTGAGGAAGAGATTCCCAGAATAAAATGTACACAGCAACACTGATGCTTTCCAAACCGGCGCTACGCATTTACAGCCGCTGTCCACACTGTGTGTCTCAGTGTGTCCTGCAAGTAGGAGCTCACACTTACTGTGTTCCAGTCCACTTCCCCTGTCCAGCAGCACATAATAGCATGTACACAAGATGTAGATTCATGTGGACCGAATCACACACACACACACACACACACACACACACATACACACACACTCAGTCACTCACTCACCTGCTGTAAATACATGAAGGTGAGGGCTGCGCAGGACAGCTGAGGACAGGCATCCACGTTGGGTAACGCCACGCATGTTCCTCCAGGATGCTGCATGTTCCCTCCTCTAGCTGACAACACAAACCCCCTCAACCCCGACAATACAGAGCCCTGGTCTGAGCGGCGAGGTAGAGAGAGCAGCGGGAGGAGAGGGAGGAATCAAGAAAAAGAAAGACAGGAAGAGAGAGAGAGAGAGAGAGAGAGAGAGAGAGATCGGCACAGAGTGAGCAGAGAGAGAGATGGAGCTTCAGTCCCGTACGATGGAGACCCGAGTGTTTTCTGCTCGCGAGGAGGGACGAGCGCTGGCACGGGGAGAGAGAGAGAGAGACAGAGAGAGAGGGAGAGAGAGAGAGAGAGAGAGAGAGAGAGAGACAGAGAGAGGGAGAGAGAGAGAGACACAGAGAGAGACACAGAGAGAGAGAGAGAGAGAGAGAGAGAGAGGGAGAGAGAGAGAGGGAGAGGGAGAGAGAGACACAGAGAGAGAGAGAGAGAGAGAGAGAGAGAGCGCTCTGCTGCAGTGTGTGTGACTCACAACGTGTGAGTGAGTGTGAGCCTGACTCAGAATGTATGTGTGTGTGTGTGTGTGTGTGTGTGTGTGTGTGTGTGTGTGTGTGTGTGTGTGTGTGTGTGTGTGTGTGTGTGTGGAGGCAAGCCAGCAGTGTGACTGCAATCGCTGGAGCGTGAGGAAGGCAGAAAATTGTCTGTGCGTGTGTGTAGGAGTGTGTGTCTGTGTATGTGTGTGTATGTGTGTGTGTATGTGTGTGTATGTGTGTGTGTGTGTGAGAGTAGCTTTGTGTATGTGCATGTGTTGTTTCTTGCAGAAAATGCTGATCTCTCTCTGTTGATGAATTGAAGTTCTCTGACATGTGTTACTGGAGGCGATCAAGGATGCTGACTGCAGCCGCAGTACAGACCCCCCCACCCCCACCACCACCACCACCACCCCCCTCCACCGTCTCTCTGAAGTGGCATCATTTGCACGCAAAACTTTTCCACTCATGCAAAATACCAAACTGTGATCTGACTCTCTGAATTCTATATAAATAAATTGATGTCACTTGTAATGGATTCCAGAGGGTGAAGCATTTGGTGCCAGTCAGGTCTGTGTTTTCACATGATAACATTCAGATAAATTGTTGCAGATTGTTGTTGTTGAGGTCAAAGGTCATTGACAAAGTGATCTTTGCTAGTTTAGTTGCATTGTTTTCTGTAGTAAAACAAAACAAAGGAAAAAAGGAATATGTTAAATATGCTGTTCTGCACAGCAACATGCAAGATGGAGGACTAGTTATAGTTGATGTTTCACTTCATTGTTCTCTTTCTGACAAATTTGATGAATCTTATGTAAGACAAAAAAATAAGAAGTAAAACTGGCATATTTTGGGGCAACTGGGAGTCTGTGGCTCCTGGCCAGTTGCCCAGTTTGCCCAACAACTGGTCTGGTACTTACTGACAGAAGCATGTACGCAGTGATAATATGCTCTGATATATATATATATATATATATATATATATATATATATATATATATATATATTTGATGTCTGATCAAGCTATATTCTCAGCTTTAGACACTGCTGAAAACTTAATTTAGACCTATTGAAACAATGGCGTGACCTACTTAAAGGTATACTCTGCTGATTTAGTATTGCACCTCCTTAAAGTAGTCGTGGAATGCCAAACAAAACATCAAACTCAAAACTGCAAAAGAACAAAAAAGAGTGAAGAGGCAGAAGCCAACACTTCCTGACTGAGTTCCTACTTTCAATCAAGAAATAGTCGACCCTACAATTCCTCCAATGCAGGATGCAGCCAGGTAAATACCTGTAAACATCCGCATCAGTCAAACTCTGCACCTCCAGTTTGTAACACATACTTCCTGTTACTGCATAGATAAACATGATGACATACTATGACATCATCAGGGGTTATTTTCTCAGTTTCTTCCAGAACCACAAAATAAACTATATATCTGTTTTCCTGCTGCTCAGGAATCACCATGACAAGTAATCTGACCTTTATATTTAATATCCATTTAGTGCAGTAGTCCGTTGACTCTGTGAGCCACGACCATTTACAGTAGACAAATATGTCGCTCAAAATGACGTGTTGGGGTCAGCTAGATTGTTTATTTCGTGAGACCTCTCACTCTGGTGGTATTTATGAACAACAACAGACAAACAAGAGATGAGTGCATTTCCCACTTCAGGTGTTTTTTCTCTTGAAAAATGTAATTTACTCGTTAACACTTTAACTCTTAAACTCTTGCAGCTTGTGAAACCAATTATACAAGTTATAATTAAAATCAGTAATGAATCATAATTAAATCAAAAAAATGATTAATCATTCAAGCCGAGATTTCTCTATTACAAACTCTCACTGACTGGTTCCCCATGAAGAAGGTCTCAGACGCTGAAACGATCTGAACGCACCAAACTTTGTTCCCAAGTTTTTAGGACGAACCAACGTTGTGTCTCCATAGAAAGTATTTGAGGTTTGAGTGATGTGCAATAAAATATATACTCCTATTTAATGCAACTGCTTACACTGGCAGCATTACAGTTCAGGTTCATGAAACCTGATTTTTATGCTTCAAATCTATTTCTCTGTCTTCCATGTGACTGCAGTGACTACATGTATGAGCGTTTCCACATGTGGCTGACCAACAGCTCCATACTGTTCCTGAACGCCTCCTGTGTGCACACAATGTAATGGCTCTATTTTCATGAAGCCAGGAGCACAGTGTAGATAACAGTCAGCTTCACTCTGCCTGGAGGGCCGGGTACGTCCAAACACACCGCTGGTAATGCCACGGACTCACCATTCACACTTGTGGTGTACTTGAATACGAGGTGTGTTAGAGGCCAATCCCATGTTCTGCTTTTCTCCCCTTTTAACTTAGGACTCTTCCTATTAACTCAGGACTCGTCCTTTCAACTCAGGACTCTTCCAATTGACTCAGGACTCTTCCTTTCAACTCAGGACTCTTCTTTTAAAATCAGGACTCTTCCTTTCAACTCAGGACTCTTCCAATTGACTCAGGACTCTTCCTTTCAACTCAGGACTCTTCTTTTAAAATCAGGACTCTTCCTTTCAACTCAGGACTCTTCTTATTAACTCAGGACTCTTCCCGTCATAAAGAACAGACAGACTAGGAAATCAAAACAGTGTGTAATTTCTTACTCAAATGCATTGCAAAAAAAGATCATGTCTCTTTTCAATTTGAATTTCCTTTTTTGCACGAGTTGATGATCCAGCGGTCTCCATGTTTTCTGTGCATCATAGAGTGCAGTCTGTTCACACAGGGACCTTTACAATAGCCATCAGCAGCTAAAGCCACTGTAGTATCATATCGAGTTTTGTATTCAATATTTCTGTTTTTAAGTCCTTTGGTTGTTTTAAATGCAAAAATACTGTAATTGTTGACAGCTTGGTAAAGTTTCCTTTTTGATGCTAATATTATAACATGAACACAATCACTCAAGCTCTATTTCAAAAAGCACCTTTTAAACTAATCAAATGTTTTTCAAAGTGCTTTACAAGCCTTTGACAAAAGGCAGAATGTTCAAAATGAAATAAGAATAAGAAATTGAAAAAATTAAAATGCGGAACTCCAGGTGGACATTTAAAAGAAAGTGTTGTTGACCCAGTTAATCATTGTTTTGGATGGAGATACCAGGGAAGGACCGGCAGTAATGGGTGGTCCATTAGGGAGTTACTGAAGTAGAGAGAAGTTTTAATGGGTGGAACTCAACATTTATATGTAGGTCCAACAATGTACATTTTCAGATACACATTAAAAGCAAATGTACAGACTTAAAGTGACACAGCCAGCTGAGGATGGACTCTGCACTTGTTTTTCAGTTAACCGAAAAACCTCACGGAGACAAGTTCATAAGAATGAGATTTTTTTAGATTTTTTTTCAGTGTCTTGTCACTCAGTCCTCTGTATTCATCCTGCACTGACACCCTCCATTCTCCAAGAGCCTCTGCCTCAGACCCCTATCAGTCAGCACCATAACTCCCCCAACTCAGCTGCAACTCCCGTCAACTTCAACAAATCAAAAGGCTTTCTCTTCCACATTCAGGATATTCAGGAATACGTATGAAACTGTGTGAGCCCTGACAACAACCAGAGAAGGCTTTTTTCACATTGTTCTGAACATAATCCGACAATGGAAAAGCAACAAATATATCACAGTCCAACTGAGTGAACCACAAACAACAAACAAAGTTTTCTGATCCATGCTTCAGTTTGATCAAAAAGGGTGAAGAGTGATCCAATTTCCCCCCTGAAGTCCAGTATTTAGATGAGTAAATCAGCCGATCGTGTCAATAACGTAGACTATGAGGGGAAGACATTTTTCATCATGAGTTTTTGTTTTGTTTTCCAAATATTACAGCCTTACATAATCTCAGAGCCTGAAAAGTCAAGTGAGAGCTTTTCCACTAGACTTGGCAGCAGACAGCAGTTGGTAGGGGTCATGGATTCCCGCCATCCGAGGTACATCCTATCACTTCTCATGCTTTCGTTTTTTTCTCCCTTTTGATTCTTTCTTTGTTGGCCATTTTTAGTGAAGGTGTGTTGGGATTTCACATTCAGTTAGAAATCCCTCCCTGTCATGGGTGAAATAACGTATAATCAGGAGTTAGTCTCAGGATGCTTCCATCAAGAGGTGGTTTAACATTAAGGTCATTACTTCAGTTAAAGACCGAAACAGGTACTTTCTACCTTCAGATGGCTGTAAAGAGACTCATCAGCAGGGTTTGCATTACAAGGTGGCTTTTGGGGGAGTCTTGTTTCCCAGTGTGCTAAACATGGCACATGCACACACATGGCTGCACAGTGTAGTCAATAGGAGGGCTACTGTTAAAAACTCTCATTCTTTCCTTCTTTCTTTCTTTCTTTCTTTCTTTCTTTCTTTCTTTCTTTCTTTCTTTCTTTCTTTCTTTTTCTCTCTCTCTCTCTCTCTCTCACTGGCTGTCTCCATTCTTTCAATGCCCCCAAACAGTTCTATTTACAACCTCTAGAAACAAACGAAGTGACATATGTCTGTCTCAGTGAAGAGAAGTTCAAATGGCAGCATAAACTTGGTGATTTGAGTGCTGCTCCACCACATATGGCCACAGCAGGAATATACACAGTATTGTGATTACTAGTAGAGACAAACGTTCAGAAATCGGTATGTAATGAGTTCATTAACACTCAAAATAGACATGTTATATGAATATTATTTAATTCAGTAACCTTATTGTAAAATGAAAAAATACTCTATAATCTCAAACTACAAAAATGGAAGATGTTTTAGGGCTCCCTCTAAATGTCTCGAAGTAGGCTTTCAGGGGAACTCATGTTCTTTTCAGGGAAGCTGAGCTCCACTGTCACTTGAACCACGCTCATCAGAATAAAGGGAAGGCCGTTGGTATTGTCTCCGACCTGCTGTGGAACACAGAGCTGACAGACATTTCTCAATAAACACTTCGCAAACAGAAGCACATGATATAATTGTGCTGAGCTGTCGACCTGCACTGCGCAGGTGAGCACTGGACCATGTGAGACGCACTGGTTCTTGGCATTGGGCTGGCAGTATGCTGCTTGGCATCATCACCCACTCCTCCCACGGTGGCGCATGGCGAGCTACCAACATACCAAACTGCCGCAGTTGTGACAGTAACCTCAGTGTATCCCATGAAAATGAGAGTTTGGCAGTGTGAACCCTTAAAGTCTAAATTCCATTTGTAAAAATACAAACACAGATATTTCAACCAGATACAACCTGAGGTAATGATAATTGTGCTTCTTTTCATTTGGGTGGATTGACCCTTCAGAAGATAAATATGACACTTTAACAACAGACCAAGGTATCAGTGAAGCCTGAGCTAACAGCTACATGGCGATATAGATACAATATGCGTATTGTGTTGGTGTGAGTTTGTGTGGGGTGTATGTGCGAGAGAGAGTGAGATAAAGAGAGTGAGAAAGAGAGAGAGAGAGAGAGAGAGAGACATGAACATAAAGCCAAATATATATAATGGGATGAAGCAGAACACTGCAGCAGCATGGCTGCAGGCTACGAGCTGCCTTTTATCCATTCACTCGACTAAAGACACGCTCCCTTTTATCTACTCTGCTTTTTCTTTTCCACCTCCATCCTTTGGGCACATCTTTATTTTTCTACCACACACACATAAAAAAATAAATAAAAAAAGACATTAGCCAAGCCTACAGAGGAATCGGAGTTCCTATTCTACACAAACACGTTCACAACTACACATTCATTCTTTACAACAAGGAGAATTTTCAAAAGAAATCGCGTGGAAGTTGGAGTTTTCTCTTATATATTTTGCACAGACACAGAACTGCAGGAAGTCCTCAAATACAAGGTGTCATTCAAACCTGCATTCATCACATCAGAACATCAGAAAACAAGTCATGAGGTACACAGTTTTTTTTTCAACAGTGTAAACACCTCTACCTCGATGCTCTTTTCATTATGTTAGGTTACTGTCAATGAAACTCAACATCATGTGTCACGTTAAAGGCCACAATGGGAGTGATTACATCTGTCCAAACATCTGTACAAAGAATTTATCTCAGAAACTTAACAGCAATCAAAAAATGACAACATGGATGTGAGTGAAAATATATATTTGAGTTAAGCTCGAGAAACTTACGAGAATATTAAAAGACATAACACTAAGAATATAACAAACAAAGCAATGTTTGTTAAGCAAAGGTCTGGTTGTCTTTGTGGAAGATTCATGTAACACTCCATTTGTAAAATTTTTAATTTATTAAATTCTTCATCAGTCATCTATTTACAGTTTTTGTAGGAAATAAAGCAGCTATTTTTTTATTGAGTGTATTTTTTATCTGTAGAGGGGTAACAGAATTTTTTTTAAATTAATTTCCTTTAAATAGAAACAACAATTATAAATGTCCTAAAACCAAACCAAAAGTGGCACATAGATATAAAAATAATGAAATCACTTGCTTTAAATTATTCGTCTTCATCTTAAAATGTTGCACTAATGTGCTGTGGTAGAGGATTACACAACTGTAATAGCTTGCTAAGAGAATCATTGCATGGTAAAGAGAGAAATGAACAAGCACAACAATGTCTGTGATAAATGACAAAATGGGCCCAAAGGGCAAAGCTGGTATTTTGTATGTCCTCAGTCGCAAATCAGGACGTGGATAAAACCTGAGGTCATGAGGATGGAGCCTAAAATGTCCTCTCAAACACACACAGTAACAGACTATGCATGGTTTAAGTGTCAGATGATATTGCTTTGTTCTAATACACTCTGTAATGCCTGCATGCCTACTAGTTCATACTCCACTGGTCGGCACCATTTAAAGCAATGGTTCGCTAAGCTTGCTGCGACCCTCAGGAAATGTGCTCATGTCCTAATTTGATTGCAATATCACCTTAGCATGCACAAACAACACGGAGGCAAATGTGGATGGCTATGGCATCCAGTGTGTCATCATGTTCATTTATACCAAAACTGTTTTAGTTTCTGTAAAATTCCCAAATATGATCTCTGGTTTGTACAACGTAGGACAGACTCTTCTACATTGCATTTCAAAATGTGTGGCTTTTTTTGGTTGTTGTTGTTTTTTGCCCAAAAGTGTGACTATGCACTACTGTGGTAGGGTCTTTGTAATGTGATGGTATCCCTGCCAGTACCAGTTGTTGGGGTCTGCAGCTTCCACATACAAAGATTTCAGTACAAAGAAGGTCTTTAGAGTTTCTGTTCTGCCCCTTTCAAGTGTTTGTGGTGGAAATCCTAACTGACCTGGTCCCTTCACACCACTCGTAGTATTCCAAATCAAACACGGTCTTCAGAGTCCGATGCAATGCAGGTTTATTGAAAATCATGGTCCTGAGCAACTGAAGTGGAGCTGTTGAGCATTGTCTTGTAAACTGTTCAGGTCCCATGTTGGAGTAGAACTTTCCCACGAAGGCACATGCCATCGTTCAGGAGATTCACTGTAATTGCAAGCAACCCCCCCCCCCCCCCCCCCCCCCCATCAGCTGCTGCTGCCTCTGTGCAGACACAGTGGGTCTTATCAGGTGAGGAGACCCTCCTGGCATATTACCTACATATGACTGACACTTAGTACTGTGAATCACACAAAACCAATACTCCTGCTGACTTAGCATTAAAATTAATAGTTGAATATACAGATATATGCAAGTAATAGAAACAATCTACCACAGGTCCAAATAGTTTTAAGTGATTAGATGATCCTCCTGATCAATTTGATTTCCTCAGTGACTGAGTCAGCTGGCTCTCCAAACCTGGCTTTGACTTTAGAAGGAAGGAGTAACAACCATGGCTCAATACCGAAGCTTATGCAAATCATGCATGTGGGTGAAAAAGTGGCTCTGGTGGCAGTGGGTCCAAGTGTGCATATGTTTTACTCTGCCCTGTTTAATTTAAATTTTAACCTGCCAGTTCAAGAAGGCCTTAAAACTACAGCTATAGTTTACAGTCAGGACACAGAAACCGGGACATGCTGATTTAGGATGCAATATTAAAAAAGCTGCTTTTTAATTAATCATTAATTAGGTATTAGGCATTAATCCGCACCATGCAGCAGCTTGTGTGGTTGGGTTTTATTTCATTTGCGCCAGCGACTCAAGTATTCTTTATCATAGTGCTATACAGCAACAGCTGTGTCGACAGGGCTGTCTGGTGAGTGGTGTGGCAGCAGACTGAGCAAATTGCTGACAACTTAAATACACTAGCCTGATTAAATGGGAGCGTTGGATATACACTATGTTGCAGTGAGGGGAGCATTTCATATTGGTGAAGGAATAAAGCTGACTGAGCGAGATCACAGGCTTCACCTTATAAATGATGGCCAGAGCAATGAAAATTAAACCTGTAAATGTAAAGTGTACATTTCTCCTAAAATAATGTATAGCAGCAAAACCTCTGACCAAGAAATCTGCCCTCACAAAACCTCCAGCTATGAAAAATGTACTATATTGTAAAGACATCCAGGATAGGGCTGGACATTTCAAGCAAAATCACTTTGAAATTCCCACGGAACTATTTGATTAATTTAAGCAATATTACACTCAACGGGGTGTTTTGATGTGATTATTGGCACGACAGTGATGCAGTCAGGACTGAAGCACTTGCCCCGACGTCCATAAGCATATTCATATTTTGTATTCATATTGTGGGGCAATTCGCTCTTAAAATATATAACTCTTTGTGAGTGCCAGCTCCGTTTCCATGGCAATACATGGGGTATGACTAAGGACTGGAAAACAATCAGTCACTTCTTATGCAATGTTTACTAGTCCAGGAAACAGGCCGCACCTTAATAACGACCTCGCAACAGAGAGGACTTTTAATCAGTTTTGTTGCTTTGGTTTCTCCAACTGAATAAATGCAGCACAGAGAAACACTAAACTACCCAGCTAGCTCAGTCTGGTTGGAACAAAGATATCTGATGAACAAAGATATCCATGGACTCCTGTGTTTTTAACATTTTAGCTCCGTGTCATGTGTTCAAACCAAACCGGTCCAGCTAGCCGCCGCTAGGATTGTAAGTGCGTGACTATCCGTGGTGTTACGGTACGGGTGCTCGGAGCGACCAAAAAGGCCCAAAAGAGACCCGACTTCACCAAATGGGTCATTTAATAGACCTAGAACAAGTAGAAACTACATTATATTATATTAAATTCAATTCCAAATAATATTGCCATTGAGAAGGTGGAGGGACATTTCTGATGTGTGATGTCATGATGATTTGAGCATGTTCCAAATGTACAGTTGACCAATCAGATCTCTGGGTCGGGACTACCTTTTGTTTGACAATCGATTATTACCGCCACCTTCTGATGGGAGTAACGCGGTAAAAACAGGGGGAATAAGGAAGAACAATAGCTGCATATATATATATATATATATATACATATATATATATATATATATATTATTCTTATATTTGAAAATCCCCACTCATCCCTATTCCAGTTACAATTCATACAGTTTTCAGCAGCAGCTTTCAAAGTAAGGTGTGTTATAGTGATATTCAGGTTCATAAAGTAGCATTGTACAGGCAGCAGACCCTATTAAAGTTGCTACAGTCTCATCACATGTTGACACCACTCAATCTTTTCCTCCTTTTCCCCTAAATCAGGATTTTCAGGGTCCTGTACCTGACAAAAATAGCATCTACTGGAGAATCCATGCTGCAGGCTTCAGAAGGTCCGCTCAGAAAGTCTGTCACTCCTCTGTCTGTGTCGCTCTCAGGCAGTCCATGAAATGACCCTGTGTCTTTTCCTCTGCCTTAGCTGCTCCTAATTAGTATTTCATTATCTTTCATGTATTAAATGCTTTAGTTCAGTGCTGGATTCTTTCATTCACTCTTGTGTGTTTGGGCCTCACGTGAGCCTTGTTGTTCTGGTGTTTCCCAGCAATACTTGTTCTCCTGTGAGCTCGTTCCTATTCGTTGTCAGATTTTTGTTAACAAATACAACACAGAGGCAGACAGAGACACACACAACAAGACGTCAAAATTCAAACACTGCAACACAGAGGAAACAATTGATTAAATCACATTCTGTGTGGAAACGTTCGTACATGTTGCACAGAATTGTGCTTTCAAACATCCCCTGGATTTAAATGAGTTCTCTGTATCTCCAATGCACCTGCGTTTCGATCCAACCTCAATATGCTAATTACATCGCACATCCCAGAGGCCTATACTACAAAGCAGGTTCAACATTCCCAGAGTATCTTTCTTTTATCTGGCTCAACTAAACCGAACAAACATGATCGGTCACACAACAGTGGTTATCAACTCGATAAGTCAACCCGGCGTTTCTCCGATCCAGCTATGAGCACGTTCACATGAAAGGGCCGACTTTGCAGCATCTGACCAATCACACACATTTACAAGTGTCACTTTTCAACTTGTAACAAACCACTTAAACCCTGAGTGGAGGGACTGACGTATGACATCATAGAGACAGCACATGTGTCGGGTGTGGGGTAAACTACACCGGAGAAACAGAAAAGACACCTGAACAAGAGGCTTAATGAAGATCAGCCCTCTGTGAGCACCAGACCCAAACCACTCCCGGCAGCCATGGCGATGACATTATCGGCCAACATTCAGCAGATGACCGAAGAGAAAGATTGAGCAGGACAATTATATCCAACACCAGAGACCACAGACATGTCATCTGTCCCAAATTAAAAAATGACATATCATTTTACCACAAGTTCGTATTTTGGTTATGTTACCAGAGCCTGTCTAAGTTCAAAATGTTGCATCTACTTTTTATGAGCAGATAGTATTTGATCATCATGGTATTTTGCACCAACAAAAATTGGACCAGTCTGGCCCATTATATGAAATATGGTCTGAATTTAGCATTAAAAGATTATAGGATCCATACCTACAAACACTGTAGTCCGTGTTTAAAATGAACTGAACAGGTAGTGAGCATGTGTGTCTTCTAGAATGTGAAATGAATGTAAAGAGAAAGGGCTGAAGGTGTAAGAGGTACCTGTGGTGATACAGTGCATTTGTCTTCCCTCCTATCTGCATCTGAAGTTCAAGTTTAATCACACCATCAGTTCTGAAGCACCATGTTCCTGGCAGCTCATTTCCCTGTTGGAGCTGACAGTGATGGATGGGAATTGTAATGTGTGTTTCTTTGTGAACTAGTGGGTGAGTTCATATGAGAGTTTACACACTTTGGTGTGTGTGAGTGTTTGTTGAGGCTGTAGTCTGCTAAGGGTTATCACTGATGTCTTGGGGGCAAACAAGTCAGCTAATAAGTCCCCAGGTGAGGGAAACAAAGGGAAACAAAGAGAGCTAGATAAAGTTTGGAGGCGAGTTTTAACAAGCCTTTATTGTGCAATTAAAAAGTTTCAGTTCGTCCACACTCACAGTTTGTGACACCACAAATGAAGAAACCCCACTAACAAATTAATAATAAAACAAGTTGACCTACAAATATATAATCCATACCCATACATTTTTCTCATCACATAACCAGGACGAGACACTTTGTGCAATATCTTAGCAAATGCAAGTAATAACCACTGAACGCGTAGATAACATAAAGTTGTCTCTAATTTTCTCTAAATAAGGATTCTGAGCTGAACACAGGTTCTCTCAAAGTGCCCTTCTTTTAAAGACAAAACAAACCACCCAAAAACAACTGTAGCATCAGTGGAGAGGCAGCAGAGGTCATCAGGGGGCTGCAAATGGTGGTGTATTTATTTATGTATCTATTGTTTGTGGACCTAGTTGATATTCTCATCAGAATTTTGTTGGTGGCGCGCGTGTCTTTATCTGAAGCTGAGAAGATTTTTAGTGCTCTGTGCAGGTTAAAGACACGGCTTGAACTGAACTTTGTAATTGTCTGTATTTCACATAAAGAAAGAAAGACTAGGTGAACATGAACATTAACTGCCAGCACTTTGTTGGATCCATCTGCACCTGTAGAAACGTGCTCGGTTCATTTGTTTGGTACGTCGGTGGCACCTGCCTCCTCCTCTAACACAGATAAAAGTTTACTGTGACAAACATTGTGTTGTAGTTATATCATAGCTGTGTGCTACACAGCAATTATAGTAGACAATAGAGTAGAGTTAATGCAGTTAATAGGTTTTATTTATGTATTTGGTTGATGCAGTTACAATTTATTCATATGATTTAATCATATGATTCAACCATGCAACTGGCTCATACAGATGAAATAACAACATAAGGTTGCAAAACCAAAGTATACATTCATTAATGAAATTGGATGGCGAGGTGGGAGGCTATTGATGCTAATTTAAACTTTTAACAGTCATTTCAATGGTAGTTGTTGTTCAAACAGTAGGTTAACTGACCCTCTCAATAGCCCATCAGAACAGATACCTCGCTGTATTTAAGGTGATGAACATTCACCCATAACACAGTATTAGGCCTACCCAAAGAAAAATATGATTTATTCATCTCAAATCTGCTGTCTGTGTAGCTGATAAAATCTTCTCTCTACTTTATTTTTGACAATGAACATACTGTCCATATGTAATGATGATTTGTCTAACTACAGCAACTCATGGCCGCTTACTAAAATGTATTTGGATTATTACTCAGCCAGATGTTTTTTTTTTTTTTATCTTTAATTAGAGAGGTCAAGTTCTATATGCATTAATGATAAGATATATACACAGTAGTGTCACTACTGCAAATGTCCTACTGTGGAACTGAAACAGTGCTGTAGTAAAACAATTGACATGACAGAAGCATATTTTTGACATGAGTATGTTACGCTATGCTAAGAGCGTATCCTGACTATCATCACAGTGAAAAAAACTGATGCTGTGAGCAATAGTATGGCGCGGCCAGGCTAATGTTCACTAACAGTACAATAAAAACATCCTGACAGTTATGCTGAAGCTCAATACTCAGCCTCCACCAGACGACTGTACTAAAAATCAGGTTTCACATAACCAGGATATCTTTGTCACCTGGCCTAACTTAACCTAACTAATGCAATCTTGCATCAGTTTTACAGAGATTGTTATCTGGTTGAAAAGTCAACCAAGGTATTTCCTATCCAGCGATGGGTGCATTAACATAAAAGGGCATTGTTTGCAACCTATGACAGGACACAAACATGGACAAGTTTCATGGCATGTTTTACAAATGTTGCGATGTATCCCGGTAAGAAGTGAACCAGCTTCATAGTCCTTAAAACCCAGAGTATAACCAGAAGTTACTGTGCTAACCGCAAATCCTTCTTCGTAGTACAGCCCTCTGAGGATGGACACTCAAATAATGTTACTTTAGCCTCTTGGGCAGAGACCCGGGGGCGGGCCATCGAGCTTTAACGGCACCCATCTCCCGTCGTCAAAAGTACGAGTTGACATAAAAACTCATGCTAGATGTCTCTGGAAAGCTTAGACTGTTGTGATTCAATCGATATTGACCATTTCAAGATCCAATAACCACAGGTGGCACAGTAAAAAGCTTTGTCAGACCACTGCTGAACGAACAAACGATCACAGTATTGCCGTAACTCACCAGTAAAGCCTCAGAGTCCAACAATGACCAGCAGCCCTCTGCTTAAGTCAGCAAAGGTCCAGTAAATCCAATTCAGCAAAGTGTTCAGTCCAAAAAGCATAAATATATCCAGAATACATGCAATCCGCTGTCATCGTTTGAAATTACACACCGTGCATTCATAAATCTCCAGAGATTGTCCGATAAAAACACGAGCTTAAAGCCTGCTCGGCTGTCGTCTGCTATTATTGACCCCTAGAATGATTACTGACACTGATAAATTTGTTATGGAAGTGTGCTTTTCTGGCAGCTAACCAACACTTTTACTTCTTTTCTATTCTGGTAACATCCTTGTGAATAAAACTTTTAACAGTCAAGAGAGTTTGTTTCAACCCAGGAACATGGGAATGTTTTTGCATTAAGGCCCAGCTGTCGCTTTGGTAGAATTTATCTTCCTCTAATTACGCTGCAGTGTCATACAGGGAAACCCGTGCTTTCAGCTATCACACACACACACACACACACACACACACACACACACACACACACACACACACACACACACACACACACACACACACACACACACACACACACACACACACACACACACACACACAGAGTCAAATGGTTGTGTCATAATACAACAATGCAGGACTTTCTAGTGCTGATTTTGGATTTTGTTTTATATGTTGTCTTTGTTTTATAAATAAAGATTTTTTTTAATTTATTTTATTTAAGATTTTGAATTTTATGCTATAATCATAATAATTATATGCATTTGTCTATGTGCATGTTTTATATGTTGATACAACATACAACATATGCGTAGAATACACAAAGCTCTTCATGTTTTATCAAGTAAATTACGTTAAGGTAGTAAATCTTTAACATAAGTTAGTAGTGAAGATTCTCATTACAGACGACAGGTTGAAAAACCAAAATAAATGTCAGAAAAACGTTGAACACGGAGCTCCCCACTGTGCAGAGCCAGCAAACATTTCAACCCAGCTATTCCAATTTACTCCCATAATTGGCTGTCTGTGCAGAGAGAAAGTGGCCATATCTCAGGGTTTTCCTCTGCCGGCCTGATGGCTTGTAATTAGAGGAGGGAAAGAGTCTGTTCCTTCAATTAAACAACAGTGCAGCAGGAAGAAGGACTGCCCTCTTTTTGTAAAGCGGACTAAAAGAGCAGCTCTCTCCCTGCAAAATAAATACAGCACTGCGTAATGAGTTGAGCAGTGTGTGTGTGTGTGTGTGTGTGTGTGTGTGTGTGTGTGTGTGTGTGTGTGTGCATTGGGTAAATATTGGCATTTTTTTTTCGCTGGCCGAAGTAATTGATGATCTAATTTGCGAGAGCTGGGTGGAGACTAAAGGAGACAGTAGAAACCTCCTGTTTCCTGTTTGTTATTTGTAATGAACATGTTCTAAGTTTCGCTGTTACAATGTGAGTTATGCAAACAGGAATCTGCACCGTGGAAATTCATGCTGCATTAGCTACTGGCAGCTCGTCTTCGCACTGGGACCATGGATGTAATGATAACGATCAACTGGAGTACTTTTCACACTGAAGAAAATGTCTAAAAAAGATAATTATAAGGAAAGATCTGAAGTTACCCATTTCCCAGCAGACCTTTATCCACAAGGAATATCAAAGATAACAGACAAGAATAGGCCTTTGCATTTTAGCTGCATGCGTAAATGTTCAGATATGACAAAGTTATGATTCTGAGAAGAAAATGTGCAAGTTTTCATGTATTACAGTAAACTATAATGAACTCATCGGGGTGCCCTGGGAGCCTCAGCTTATCACATAATTACAATTTTGTGCTTGTTACCAGCAGTGGACCTTTTCAGCATGTCATACCCTCCTCTGAATGTATTTCCTGTCTGTCTTCACTGTATCTGTCAAACAAAAGAACAAGATGATAAAATAACCTGCAGAAATCAAATTAAATGTTATAAATTTAAAGAAAATATGAAATAAACTCTAAACTAATTACCATTGTTTCTAAAAGTAAATTTAGTGCCATTTTTTTCTTTTCCTTTGCACTACATACGTGTACAGATTGTACATGAATTAATCGTAGCATTAGACACCGTAAAACATCAACAACGACCTCAACAATGTTTGAACAGTTTGTGGTTCATAGTTTGTTTTTAAATTGAAAGATTCAGTGTGTTGGATTCAGGGGGATCTATTGGCAGGAAGTGAATATGATATTGATAACAATGTTTTTCATTGGTGACCACACTTAAAACTAACAATTGTGTTTTTGTAACCTCAGAATGAGCCTCACATGTCTCCACAGGAAGCAGGTTCCCTGCCATGGAGTGTGCCATGCTGCACCGCAATGTTTCTACGATAGCCTGGAAGGGAAAACACAAATACAGACTCTAGGGGGCCTTGCTTTAGTTTATGTTTCCTAAAGGCCATCATAGATTCTCTTACGCCGGCGATATACTTGCTCTAAACTACACACTCGCGTGCACATGATGGCTGCCTTGCGTATTTTGCATCTGCTTGGAGCGTTGGTTGTGCTCAGAAATGAATGCAATGCGTCGCAAGATGTAATATACACTGTGACCAGTGAGGGCCGTGTAGGGGCAGTATGGAGATGTGACAGAATCAAGGAACCGAACAACGAAATGTCAACAAGTCTGAGACTGTTACGTCTATCCACGCCGGAAAATACTGAAAAAACAGAGTGGGGACGCAGCCGACGAGATGTTTTCTCTCGCTGTCATACCACAATCACCAAAGTAGTGACCTTCTGGATTGTTGCCATGTCTGTTGTTTACAGCAGTCAGATTAAGATGTTCTAATGGTATCATTGTTTCATTGGTGTGCCCTCTGGTGGAGGCCTCCAGTAATACACGTAGTATGTAGTCAATATGAACAAATACGTTCATACAAACGGTTATTAACGTGAACACGTGGTTCAACAGTAAGTATATGTCCTGCAATCTGCAACGTCACCACTAGATGCTACTAAATCATGTACACTGCTCCTTTCAGTAACAATTTAATGCACATGCCCTTTAAAATGACAACATTTTTTTTCAAAAGATTGGAATTTGTGAATCTCACTTGCATACTTGTATTAGAGACATGCCTTCTAGCAGTATGTGTATTTATGTTTTATAATTTCCCCGTTTTCCCGTTCCTGTATTTAAGGTTTTAGCAGATTTCCTGATCTGCTCTCATTTCAGTTTTGTTTTAAAATAACCTCAGTACGTAATATTATTTTTCTTTGAATTTGATGTTGCCTTGTCAAGTTCTGACACATTTAACACAAAAGCATGTTTTCACTGTAGGGTTGTACTTTCTTTAGGAAGTGTAGAATTTTACTGACTGTTACTTAACCATATTAAAAAAAATATTTCCACTTAATTAATCCTAGAAAAAACAATTAAAAAAAAAGTTAAAACTGGGGAGTTGTGAGTTGGATAACTTTTTGATTAGTTTTTATCCAGCCATTATTTTTTCAGGCCAACCTACATTTTAGTACCAGCCTTTATTGGAGTATTTGTTTTTTTCTGAGGCCCTTTTCACTCTGCTGAAATGCTGAGGCATGCGGTCTTTTTGTTATTTGTATTTGTGCTACACACATTTCAACTCTGCTCTGCAGTGCAGTTTCAGAGTGGCTGCGTGTGTGTAACCGTGTTTGTCGTGTACTATGAGTGTGAGTGTACATCCATTTGTGGCTGTGTGGTCTTTTACCTGCCACGCATGGCGAAGCAAGGCAATTGAACACTGGCGGCAACGGTCATTCAGTCTGCTTGTGAAACTCAAATGTCAGCAGCAAAGGTTGAAACCTAAAGCTGAGAAATAATGTAAAACCACATTGCCTGTGTTTAGCTGGAGAACTCAGACTCAATGTGAAGGCACAGCCAATTGCTGACCTGCTGTATAAAGCTGACTTTGGCTTCAATGTGCCCATAAAAAACAATGTTTCACATTCATAAGCTTTCAATTGCAATTTTAAAAGCATTATGTTAAAGGAACTAATTGACTCATTTGTTTTTACTCAGGAAATTACAATGGAGGTGAGTAAGAAGCTTTGAAAATGTTTTGTATGGAGTGCCCTGTTTTAAACTGTGATATGTTGGAATAATAGCATCACTGCCAATTATAGGTTTAGTAAAGTTTAATAAAAATGCTGCTTTTATAACTAGGTTGATTCCTTGATTCATTAGAAGAACAGCCACTTAATTACATGAAATTTAATTTGAAGAATAAGAAGAGAAAGCCATTAAAAGGCCAAAACAAAGATCTTATGACACAGAGAGAACACATCAAGTGTTATATTGGCAATTAAAGAAAGAGAAAGATGAACAGTTCAAGGACAATTAATTCTATCAAGATCAGTTATACACCATTGTAAGAAAATAAATTATGCTTTTAACCATTATTGATCCGTATCAGTTAGAATTACCAACGCAATCTATTTTCGATGAATTTCTATCCATCAACACCAACCTAAAAAGTCTTTGTAAAATAATTTGAGGGCATCGGGTTGACCGTGGTCAAATAAGTTATCAAGGGAGTTTTCTACTTAATTTTATAATTAATTTCACTTCACATGATTGCTATTCAGATTTTAAAAACCAAAGCCTTAATGAATCAATTTCAACTGGGTTCACTAATTACAGTATTTTTTGTTTTTTCTATTTCTAAAAACAAACAAACAGAAAAAAGCAAGGATGCATGAAGGACTTGTTTCATTTTTAAGCACTCACAGTCTCTGTAGCGCTGGCTTAAAACAATGAGACAACACTCACAAACTGGCCCATGTAGAGCAGACAAGTTTTAACCAGAGAAAACAACTAATGCCGGCGATTTCATGTGAACCATTTATCAATGTAAGGAACATTTGGACAGGATGGACTTACAGTCCAGGTTTGGTTAAGTTTGGGTTTGGTCCTTCAGTTATTAATTATACATATATAGTGTTGAGTAGTGTTGTTTCAAATCGACACTGCTGCTCTGCACTGGCCAGAAATACCCTCATCATGTGAACACATCACCTGCCAAAATATCTGCAGCTTTTTTTTACCCAGAAATCAACATGTTTTTGTGTCCTCTGTTTAACACTCAATAAACACATTGATTCTTCTGTCCAGCAGCAGCAGTGGAGAAGAAACACGTTGTGTTCAGGAACAGCTGCAGCTTCATCACACGCCTTTAATTTGAAAACCCAATACGTCCATGGCCACGCCCCTTCTTCTTGGCTGTGTCCAGAGTTTCACACTCCTTTTTTGGGCCATTTTGAGTGCATGTTTCTGTATTTGATAGTCTGACATACTTATGCACTCAAAATAGTGAGTGTTAGTACACAAGTACACCATTTGGAACACAGCATTGGATGTTTTGTGTCCTACTCGTGGATATAACGCAACATGATGACGGTATCAACAGCTTCCAAGTAGCCCAAACTCTGTACAAACAGAACTTTCTTATTTAGTAAATACAACGAACAGCATGACTCTTGTTGGATTAATACATGTATAATGATAGAGGAGGTCGAAGTAAAGAACGAGCAGTTTATATCAAATGTGAATTAAATAGTGCAGATAAATGAGTGGCTTGTTGCTAAAATATGAACAAATGGAAAATTTGAAATCAAAGCTCATCTTACTGACTCAGCAAGTGTTTTCTAAAAGACCGAATGAAACGTGTGTAATTTCTCTGTAACAGACGCGCTGACGTGTAAATCAGAGCATGTCATGTGCAAATAATATGTAAATAAGAGTTCCATGTAGAGCGTTCTCCTGCTGAATCCATCACATCACTGCTTATTAAGATGTTGTGCAAGAATCAGAGCCACAGCTCCCTGATGGCCCGGACCAGGACTGGTTTTTATAGGTTTGATATATGAGGGACACTATACCGGTGACCCATAATATATTGTTCATTACATTATTTCAGAAAACAAGATTATTAAAATGCTAGAGAGCTTTAAAAGCAGACTGTCGCTTGTCGATTTTGCATTTCGCCCTAGATTTTGCTCAACCCCTGAAGACCCTTTGGTAGGTCCATCATTAAACTCGTGGTGAGTTCCAAGGTTTCCAGAAGTACTCAATATGCCACAGTGATTTACATAAAATGATTTACAGCTACAATTTTACATTTGGTGGAAACAGATGGCATGCTGAATTTCTATTGCTCACACAGTGTATGTGACATCATATAGCGCCACTAAAGAAATGGAACAAGCCATGAAGGACACAGTATATATGCGATGTTGCCGAACAGTGAGGAAAAACTATTCCTGTTGAGTTTGTCATATCTCATTTGCCTTGTACATCACAAACAGAAGGGCATTCACCTCCACTGCATACAAGGGTGGAGGAAGACACCTACAACCCCTACATGAACTACAATCCTACCACAGTGCTCATTTGGGATTTCCCTGTGAGATCAGCCTGACAAATGCGTGAAAAAAAAACAATTTAACTTGTCAGACATTTTTTTCCTCAATTGCAGGAATCAAAGAACCTCTTGTTCTCGAGTGAAAGTAGGAAGCAGTGACGGTCAACGAGCAGATCTTGTGGCAGAAATAATAGGAATGGTGTTCTGACGTGCTGTGGTGAGGAGGGAGATGAGCTTGAAAAGTAAACTCTCACTTTAGAAATTGTTTACAAGTTGGTCAATGTCCAACTGCTTACCTCCAGATTCCTTCAGAGTGTTTCTGGCTCACCCTGAAGCTGGCTGCTGTTCTCAGCCGTGAGTCAGCTACAACTGTAGTTTTCTTCTCTTGTCGGGAAGAGGAGGGAAGAGAGTTATTCTCTAAAAGATTTAGGAAGCTGTTGCTATTGGATGGCAGAAATCATACTTTGCCATAACCCAGCGGCAACCAACAGTGACATCATCTGTTGGTTTGTGAACAGACGATTTAAAGCCTCGAGTTCGGTGCCATCTTTGCTGGTTCAGAGCGGTTTGGAGCAGGAAGTGACCATATTTGGACGAGCTGGGGGAGGAGCGAGCGGTGCATCTGATTGGAAATCTGACTACATCCCGCCCACCGACAGCTGTAACCTGACTGCACCACAGGCCTGTCAATCAAACAGACCCCCCCGCCCCCCCCAAAAAAAACCAACAAAAAAAACGTTTTAAGTTTATTTTCTAATGAATGAGGGATTATTTTCAGATGGACCTCCAGAAAACTACTAAGAAGGAGTGACTTTAGCTAACAACACAGAGATAACTCATTCTCAACTGAGAATTTTACAAGACGAGTTGAATGGGAGTCTATGGAGCTGTAGGCTTTTTGGAGCCGACCTCTGGTGGCACTCGGTGGTATTACAGTCTATGGTACTTTCAAATCGACCTTATTTTTCAGAGCCGGGAGCTACGTCCATGTTTATATACAGTCAATGGTTATAACCAGTGGAATTCAGTATTTACAGTGCTATCAGGATCCCCATGTACACTGGGGATAAACGTCCACACATCAGTTTAAAAGGCATATAAAACTTAACCTTCATCGAATCTTGTCTTGTGATCATCAGATTAAAACATTTTCTTCACTATCAGATCAATCCAGCTGTTTTCTCTACAGGGTGAACAGGAACTGCTGGAAACCAAAGCTGCAGGACTTTTCATGATACAGATTATATATTTTTTTTAATAAATTACTGGCTAAAATCACATTGGTGTTTGAAATTCAGTACTCAGACATTCAGTGATGCTCATTACCTCTCAATAACTTTTCATCAGAGTAGTTATGTAGTGCAGAATAAAACTCACCGATGTTTCAAAGGAAAAGGAGCTTTTCAAATGGATTTTTATCAAGTTTCTCATTTTTTAACAGACATTTCAAACAAAACGTGTTTCATCAAAACTTCTCCAACTGCATGCACAATTGTCATTTTTTTCAAAATGATCTGCATTATGGCTTCATGAACTATTTTCATCAAGATCTTTTTTTTTGTTCTATCACCAACACTCCAGACCAACTTTACATTCACCTGGCTCTCCTCCATAATATCTCCATCTTTCCAAGACAACCCTTCAAAATGTTCCAGAATATTTCTCCAATAACCGCCTGTTATTTTTGTTCACTATTGATAAAAACTTTTGGTATAAATGCTAAATATGCAGGTGTTTTGGTGACACAAGCCAATCAATGAAAAAACTGTACTGTAGCTTATTTTAGTAGTAATTGATAGCAGTAATAAATACGATCCGCTCACTGTAGAACAGTCTCAAAACTGTTAAATATGTTTTCATATTTCAAACAAACTAAATGTTGGACCTGTTTCTATTATTGCCAATTGATATAATTAATTAAGTTTAGTTTTTTTTAATGATTCAGAACTTGTTGATAGTGTTTTCCACTCACATACTGCTTTCTTGTTTTAATGCATTATAACACACCACCTGCTGATTTCATAACAGAGAAATATCACCAATGAATAATTTCATAAGCTCATGTAGCTCATTATTTCTAATGACACCGTTTCAGTTTCAATACTGCCAGCTTTGCTTCGGCTCGTCTTTCTGCCACAACATGCATCACTCCACTATGAACAGTGGCAAAGTACAAAAATCTGAGCCATTTACTTATTCAGTTCACCTCGGTTTGAAAGCATCCACGGTCATGCCTGGACAAGTTACTGAACCAAAAAGCATGAAATAGCAGCAGGTCTGTCGGCACTTTGAAGTGCATGTGTATAATTATGTTCTCTGGTGGCACTAAGAGCTCATAAAGAAATAAGCGATAATGAGTATTATTAGTAGGTTATTACGGTAGCCTGAAAATCAGTCACATGTTCTGAATGATGTTGAAGAGGCAGCGACAGGATGGAAATGAGGCGTCTTGTATAGAAAGATCTCACAGGTGTAACTATTTACTGGACGTATTGAACTGATAAAGTCCAGACAGGATCCAAACAGAGCAGACCACTGCTTAATCTGCTGCTGGCAGTCTGATTGATTAAAAAATCACTGCACTCACGTAGTTCCATGATTACCAAATGACTTGAATTAATATCATATTTACAGGTCAATTATAACGTTACGCCCTGACCAGTTCACAAACAGCAGCTGCACTTATTTGTCGTTTTGTTTTTTCAGATCCACTATCACAAAACTGTTCGGTCTGTTTGGTTTTGGTCACAGTTTTACTTCTTTTCATAATACACGTTGTTAAAATAAATGAGCTGAAACCTCACTGAAAATATTTTTATGTTTGCAGAATTTTGGTACATTATTTTCTAACAACTGCAGCCCAGACTATACAAGGTGTAATCACAAACATGAACTCTGGTTTCCAGTATTTTGTGGATTCGTTCAGATATTGTTAGATGTAGTTGAATCATTGTAAAACTACAGATAAACAATGTTTAAATTTGAAGCTTTTTCAGGGGCCCTACCAATGTTAGGGCCTCAGTAACTCCCAGCTATTCCCTCCATTTGCCCCCTTGGCCATGAAACTAGAGCTAGTATGTTGGTGACTGCAGAGTTTGATTTGTACCTACAAAACACTGAGCCAGGGCTGGATTGAAATGTGTTGGCAGTGCACTAAAAAGTCAGTATCAGTGCAGGAGGAGGGCCTGAAGAGAGCGAAAGTCTGTGGTGCTCTGGTTCGACATCGTCTGCGATAAGACAGCAGCATCAGCATTCCTCATCCTCCGCCTCTACCATCACTCCATCTCAATCTAGCCCCCACTCCATCTCTCAACCTGCATCCCTACGGCCCCTCTTTTTTTCCTTCCGTGAACACAGACATGAACACACACACACACACTCTCACACACACTCTCACACACACACACACACACACACACACACACACACACACACACACACACACACACACACACACACACTCACACACACACACACACACACACACACACACACACACACACACACTCACACACACACACACACACACACACACACACACACACACATGGACAGCCCTCTCTCTGTGGCGAGGTAGCTCCTATTGATTGAATCTGAGAAGATGTCTGAGGAGGAGAGTACTGTTCAGGGCATGGGGAATAGACTACCCTCAGCCCTCAGCTAATAGATAGCACAGATTGCCTTGGTGTGTGTGTGTGTGTGTGTGTGTGTGTGTGTGTGTGTGTGTGTGTGTGTGTGTGTGTGTGTGTGTGTGTGTGTGTGTGTGTGTGTTAGTACAGATTGCCTGGTGCGAGCTGTTAGGCAGAGAAGCCTGTCTTTTCACAGGCTCCATTGACTGAAGCGCAGCGAGGAAACGCCTCAACCTTGATGATATAGCCGATAACAGGCCTGATGTGGCTGAATGAGCCCTGCTGGAGCCCAGCGAGCAGGGAAATGCGATTTAGTAAATAGTGATGGTTACTTGTGTGAAACAAATAGGCCATTTGGTCAATAATCAAGACAGCTGCTGGATAAAAAGGTAGCAGGCAAACTGGTGCAAGTTGAACAAAGATTTGGATCAGCAGATGAAAGAGAACAAATGACCAACAACGAGGCTGAAGTCAGATTTCTGTTGGTAAACTCATCTTTGTGTTACCGGAAAGTTAAAGTACTGACAGCTACACTTCAAATGATCTATGAAGCCTCCTGTCTGACCACATCCTGCAGCAGCAGAACCTTTCACACTCTCTCTTTGAAGCCCGTCACAGTTGTACGTTCTAAAGATTGTATAATGAATTGAAAAAGAGAGAAAGATGCTGTGAACAACAGAAAGTTGTTCACAGCATCATCATTTTGCCATTCGATAGGGACTCCATGAGACTTTGTGATTCAAATCTGGCGCTTTGTTTGAGCAACATAACACACAAACTAGTTCATTTCAAACCCAGTTAAACAGACATTTGTAGTGCTGTATGTGGTTAAGAGAGATAGGAGGGGAAGTTCAATCCCACCTCCACACATCTGATTAAAAACTGTGTAAAGTCGCCGTGAATGTTGGATTATATGTTTCAGTTAATTACACACTTTTTTTTATCCCATACTTGATGAATATTGTCGGTCTTTCATCCAGTCATGGAGAAAGTCACCACACACACACGTCACAGGCTGCAACTGCCTTACCAAGACATTATCCAAATCCAACTAAATTCAAAACACAAGATTTGAATATGTTATAAAATAATTGGCAGAAGTTTTAATACAAGGACTAACAATATATCACAGCTTTATAATTGTAGAGCCTCATCCTGTTGAATGGGATTTACATTGCAGTCTCAGCAGTAAAATAATCTGTTTAAGTTCTGATCCTTTCAGAAAAAGGTTTGTTTTTCTGGTTGTTTTTTGGAGATCCAGATTTTCCATCTGTAATGTTGTGTTCAGACCAAATGTTAAGCCAATTTTCATATCACGTTACTGGTGCGAGTACGACCGCTCCAGTGAAATATTTTCAACTTAAACATGAGACATTCACGTCTTTGCATTGACTTTGTGTGAAATCGCTCCACGGGAATAATTCCCTTCGCTTTCAGTCTAAACACACCATAAGTCAAGAGTCAACTTTCGAATTTCAAATAAATCACAGAATATCTTCATACTAATACACAGAAATACGCACTCAACGTAAGCTTGCTGTGGAAGTTGCAGGTCAGTGACTGGGCCTCTCCAACACAACCCTGAATCAAACACTCCAGGTCCATTTATTGTGAAAATGCTCTGCACTGATTTGTCCTCCTCTGAAAACTCTCAGTGTATCCAGACTGTTTTTTTTTTTTCCTGAAGTATCAGCACAGCGCTCGGTTCGCCTTGCTGCAGTGCCTGCCATTAATATCCGTCAGCTCGGCCTGCTCCCACATCATATTTCTGCTGTTCTGCTGGAATATATGGAGTGCCTGTTCAGCCAGCTCTCAGGAAGCCCGGCATAATTGACTACAACACAGGGAACATAATTTGTGTTCTGCACCAGTAGCCCTCTGAGCACAAGCACACAAAGACAAATTCTCTGCTATACGTTATACTGCCCACACAAAATCATAGCTGAATGATGTTTGATGTCGGCGGAAGGTCTGTGTGACCTGAACACTTTCATGTTTGATGAAGCAACATGGTTGGACGTGGAAAAATAAAGACGTACAGCAGGTCCAGAATTAGACAGATTTAGCATAAAGCTGTTCCACAGAGACAAGGTCCACATTCGAATGTTTTATATGAACGCGTGAGCCAGATGTCTGAATGATTTGAAATCACATTATTTGTGTTTGTTACAGTTGTAATAATTAAATTATTTTGGAAAATGCACATCGATCACCGAAAATCAAAAGTATTCAAATTTTCATTAGACAAGCTCACTATGTATTGAGCCTTAATTTCCACACATCATTTTAACGTTTGTAGTGCCGAGATGTCCGAGTAACTTTTTTCTAAAGGAGTTTTTGCTCTAAGCTGTTATAACTCTGTTATCTTAGACTATTTAATTGAAATGGTAATTTCCTTTAAAAAAACAACAACAACCTAATTCCTGACCCATGTCTTACGTATGAAGAGTTCATTTGCAGAAACACCATCCTTTGTTGACAAAGTTTACATTTAGATGACGGTTGAAAGGACCTCAGGCCTCTTCTTTTGTGTTTGTTGGCATTATTTTGTTTGAATCTGTGATGGTATTTTAATGTGATTTGTTGTTGTTTTTAGTGCTTGTTAAGTGTGTCGGTACCGTGCGACATGATGATTTTACACTCAGAAAGAACATTGAATGAAAAAAAAAAAAACAATGGACTGTAATTATGAATTCACAAAAGACTGCCAGAAAAGTAAGTACATTATGTCACAAAAGTCATTATTGTCCATTGTCAACGTGGTACAACTTCACTTTTATTCTTTAACACAAATCAATAAATGTTCTCATAAATCAGCAGACAGGAATCACTTTAGGCGATGCAACGTGGCTGGGACTGTTCAGGCCGAGATACGACGTCTGACAAGGGATTTCTGGGCAACTTTGGCTTAAAGTCGTTTTCAAAGATGCATTATTTTGAGGAAACTGAAGAATCTGTGATGTTATCTTCTGAAAGGTTTAATAAATAAATAAATAAATAGGAGACCGAAACTTATTTTCATAACGGAACCAGAACTCTGCGATCCAACATGGCGGCCCCCGTGGAAGAGGACCTGCTCCTTGTGTAGATATTAAGTGATTTTTCTAAGGTAACGAAAAAGTTTCAGGTGATCCCACACCTGATGAAAACATTATTGTATTCCATATTATATCCCATTGCACTAAATCCTACAAATCGAACCTTAAACCAAGATGAAGTTCTTTATTTATAATATTACTTGAATATAATGCCAGTTAAACGGTGAAGACGTAAAGTGGATAATCCAGTAAGACTAAAAACATCAAGGACTTCATCCTGAATAAGTCGAATATCCGTCTGCAAACATCATAATTATGTTGTGGATACTTCTTTTAAACTTTGTTTGTTCTCTAATTGTTTGTGGAGAACAAACCACCTTTATTTATTACTCTTCTAGTTTTGCCTTCACAGTTCTACTAATATACATTTTTCATATATCAATGTTTTTTTTGTTTTGTTTTTATCTTATTTTGTTTAAAGTTTCCTGACCCAAACACACAGTATTAATTGTCATAAAACTGACGTCTTGAATGTTAATGTCTAAGATTTTAAACTTAAAATCATTTCAAACAATTTATCAGCTGTTAACAAAGTCATTTAACCTTAATCAGCTTCACAAGAATGGGCAGTGTGTTAATACGCAATAAACAGATATAAGAAATAAACATATTGTTTTTTTTTACAGGTGTCAAAAAGTCCCAGATGCAGAATAATGTAACAATGCCTGAAAACTGCAGCGGTGCTCGCATCTCAAATAAAAAGGCAGCCGAGAGACAATTAGTGAGAAACCACATTAAGACATTTTCCTGCAGAGCCTCCCACTGCGCTCGCTGTGGTTCACCTGGCAGAAGGATTCTTCCAGCTGTAAGACTATAAACTGGCTTTGGACACCGGTCAAAAGATATGTGCAGCACTTGTGTTAAATTTTGATCAAAGGTGAAGAATCCAAAACTTACAGATGATGAAAAACGCAGACAACCGGCTCTGTACCTCTTAGACAGGCGAAGAAAACGTAAATTCTAACAGGAAAATCACAAATGTATCATCAATACTTTTTGCCCCACGGAAGCAGAAATTCAAAGACTTGAGAATAAATGACACTTTTCCAATCTGTGGCCAGTTTCCTGCTACTTGGCCGTGTGCTTGGAGCAGAATGTCAGGGAGCTGGAATCCATACTGCTGCCTTCTAACTACCTGGAAACTATGCGGAGACATGGAAACATCCATGTGGAGCGGGAACACTGGCAATGCTATGACTTCAAAGCTGCAGCAGCAAAACACTGTTCATCCAATCAATTATCTCAGTGAAGCCTGGATCTGTGGAGACTTCAGGAAGCTGCACAGGAGGGACTTCTGCTAGAGGAAGAAGTGGGACACCTTCAAACCTGATATGCTGGGTAAACTGTCTGCAGTGGCTGGTGTGGGATGTCAGCACGTCAGCAGACGGGACAGGAAATCAGAAAGGAGGATGATTAACAATTTAATGTAAAACACTAAAAACTAAAATATCGAGTCACACTAAATACTGAGTCAAACTGAATATGGTGAAGGACCGAGTATCAATAAATAACTCTGAGTATGGAGTTACACTTGGGAACACTGTAAAATAAAAAAAAATAAAACACAATAACAAAAAAATTGAGGTTAGTTCAGTCACTGGTTGTAAACAAAAAGTTTCAGATTCACTTTTGTGGAGTTATCCACTTTTGCCGCCCCCCCCCCCCCCCCCCCCAAAAAAAAGGTATTTATTCATAAAGAGTTTTTTCTACTAAATCAGAACAACTCGGCATCAGTTTGATTCTTGTTACCTGAATGCACAGTAAAGAAAAATATAAAAAATGAAGCTGTCTTTGCAAATTAACTCTTCATTCCATCACATTGTTTAATGTTTATAAGGTAAAAACTTCACCCTCTTATTCAAACAGAATCATATTTTTTGACATCTGATTTATTACAATGAGTCACTTATTGCATTTATTTTATTCTGTTGCCTTTCCATTTCATTCTTACGTCATTATGCCGCTGCTAAAACTTTTCTTCTGGATATCTTCAAATCAATATCAACAAATGCAAGCAGTCCCTCCAGTGGATGTTGGAGCTAAATCTTTTTGACATTTTTATGAAGCGCAGCCCCACATCACAAGCAGCAGCTCTCAAATTGAATATTGATTCTAATGATCTCTTCTTTGGAGCTGCAAGATTTGAATCTTAATAAAGCGTAAAGAAATGAGGCGCATTCTCAATTTCAAGAAAACTTTATACCGAGCCCCAGGGAAATTTAGTGGTAATGTGATAGATTTGTTGAGTTCCTCATTCATGAAAGCAATGAACTTTTTTTTTAAAACAGTGAATCTTCTTGTAAATTTGTTTCGGTCTCTCTGGGTTGGCAGTCTACTTTATGGTGGGTCTGTAATCTCATTTAAACATGAACTCTTCAAATGAAGTGTAGTGCTGCATAGAGGATAGGATTTACTAAAAAAAGTATTAAAACGGTCTTTCATTAAAGGTGGCCTAATATTTTTCAATTAACATGTTCCTACTGCCAAAGCCCTGGGGTCAGTAAGCACACAGAAATTATAAGACATCTGAAGGGGAGAGATTCATTAATTATTTTTCCTATAAATGTAATTATCGTAGGGTGTTTTCATGATGGGGAGACTTTAGTATGATAGCTTTAAGACAAGACCTTCTTCCATGGAGGCAAGGCAGTTTGAACATGTGATCCAACCTTGGCCACGTTTATATAACATGAGATGGTTTTGCTTCAGAACATAATCACTAATAAAATCATGTGAACACTCAACGTTTCTCAAATACAGTGAGTGTGGTGTGCTTATGAATTTATCAGGGCTGCGGTGGGTCTGATGGTGTGTGTGTGTGTGTGTGTGTGTGTGTGTGTGTGTGTGTGTGTGGGAGGGAGGGAGGGAGGGAGGGGGGTCCTCAGACAAGAAACTAACCCCAAGTCGCCCCTGATGGCAGGGAAGCCCCTTGCATGACAGCTCTGATGCCGAGAGTGTGTGAATGTGTGTGAGGGAGTGAATGTGTGAACTGTGAAATGCTTTGGGACTGCGGAGGTGATAAAGCGCAAGACAAGTGGAGACCATTTATCCAATAACATCAGAACAGGGCGAGAAAAAGATGACGGTTTTAGTTCAATAGTGAGAAACTCTACATCGGCCCATCACATGCTGTGCTTCAATTCAGTATATAGAGATATAGCTATATTTATAGTCTCCTCTGGGATAAATCCAATGTATAGGCCGAGGCAAGGCAAGACACCATTACTGCGGTGGTATCTCACGTGTAAACCCTTCTCCAACTCTGTCCTGGAGATCGTGTGGAGCAAGTTTTAAATTCTCACTACATTTATCAAATGCAAATGAAATGAGGATTATCATCTGCAAAACGTAAATTTTCCACAAATTTTAGTCAATTGTTAATAAATGGCTCAACATCTGTGTATATATTCAGTCCCTGCTCTGTTCAAGATGGCCGTGTTCTTATTGCAGGTTGAACAATTTAGCAAGATACTCATTTTGCTAATTTTGAGAAAGCTGCAATAATATATTTTTTTCGTATTTGTACGAGTGATTTAAAATCAGCATTCGTTGGGTTGAAGCCAGATAAAATTACTGAAACTTCAGTCCTTTGATTTGCCGTGCATAATATATCTGGTATGTGTCTGTAAATCTCTTAAATGGATGATTCTTTTTCAGGTATAATTATTACCTTACATACAGGCTAGTCTGTAGCATTGTTTATCAGAAATGGTGCAAAGAGCAGATTTCCTGCACTAAAAAAGAAAAATAGTGGTCTAATGTTTGTAGTCGCTTAGAGCGAGACTTTATGCCCCATGAAAAGAGAGCACATTGGGCTCTATCATCCAAACAACCACGGATATATAACACTGTGCAGACATGCAACATTCTGAGTGCAGTGGAATTTACTATTTGATACAAGACTGGTACTCTCGTAAGAAATGTTCATCTTTCTCAGTTTCAATGTCATTTTATTTGAAAAATTATTGAATGCAAAATTATCTAAATATTAACGATAGCTTAAAATAAATATAACGTAAACATTAACCGCTTCAATTAGAATTAATTATCATTACATTTAACGAATAAAAGAATAAAATCGTCAGCAGATTTCTGTTAACGTACCAACCAAATAAGCAGCTGTGAAAGTGGAAAGAAGAAACCAGAAGTGGAAAAGCCTGACTAATTATTAGGATTGAGTTTAACATTTGCTGTCATTTAAATACAGATGAAGTCGCTCCATGATTCAAAGTGTCCAGCGTCCAATACAGACTACGAGCTGTTGGTTTCATATAATTATAATTATGTAAAAAAAAATAGTGACAGTGTTTGAACTCGTATCATTAAAAAGGATTTAATTTTTTTCTTTTTTCATAATAATACAAAAATAAATTCCCAGAGGCCTTCTGCAATTAAGCCAACTGACATTCCATTCAACACGATGCTGCTCATCGGCTCCTTCGGTTGTTAGTCGGCTGGTTCAGTGGTCGGTTTGGGGATGGGGAGACAGACTGCTGAGCCTGCAGCTGCCTGCTCAGCAGTCTGTCTCCCCAGGGCAGGTCGGACATACAGACGCTCTCTGGATGTTTACTTTTTGCCAAAAACAAGAAGAGAAGAAGAAAGGAATAGTTTTATCAGTATATTGTGAATAAAATATTCTATCGATAAGGACAGACCTGTTAAAGAGGTCTGTCACTACTCACATTGCTACAATTCATCTGTAAAACAATAAAAAAGATAAATGGTAAAATTGTGTAGATGGAAATTGCACACAGTTTGTGAATACGTCTTCCTGTAGATGCAGATTGACTGCACATGTGTGGAACATGTCCTCCAGCAGACTATAGAGTGTAACGTCAGGCCATTAATCACAACTGATGCAGCACGCCTGATTAAGAGCTTTAAATCACACTTCGAAAGCTGTATGCAGATACAGAAAGGGAGTCCATAACTGACGTCCTTTATTTCCGCCCCCCAAACCTGACCTGTGACTTAAAAGAGATTTTAGAATCCGTCCTTTAACGTCAAGCCTTCCATGATTTACAATATGGGCTCGATCTTTGCTTCTGAGCTTTGTTTTGACATACAAATCATCAAGGTATCCACTAATGCACTGTCCATTGTTCAGTCAAAAGACCGTCTCCCAACGCTTGTTCAAAACCTTATTGCCAGATGTTTAGCAAATTCTAAGAGATAAGACCAGATCACTCCACATCCTTGCCATTGACTTGATTTTAAGCTTTTAGTAATAACTTTTAAACTAAATGCACAGATCTGTGTAAAGAATTGATTTAGGATAGATGCTATTTTTATAGCCGATATTTCCGTTCCTGTATGACTCACTGACTTATTGCTCTGATCGATGGTGCAGCATTGTCTCTACAGCAAAGGTTAACATGTCAAAGAGCACACATGTTCATGGTGGTTACAAACAAAACAATGAACTCCAAGATGAGTCGTTTAGTGAATGAGACTCCTATAGTGTAACTATTAAATCAATATACAAAAGTGCTAAAACAAAAATGAAGCTGCACTGAGTGACTTAGAAGATATGAAACTTCACGAGTCCTTGAAATGGACCTGAATGAACCACTTGTTTGCAGGTTAAAGAGACTGAACCAAAGCAACGACCGCACACCGAGTCAGCGATTATTTTCACCTTGTTTTCATTTTCTGCACATTAACAATTTTTGACAACATTTATGTTAGTAAAGTGCTTGACAAATTTGCCTCTCATTCGCGCACACACACACACACACACACACACACACACACACCCTGCACTGACACACTGATAGGAGAGAGCCACCGAGCAAGGCGCTGGGATGACCATCAGGAGCAATTTGGAGTTCAGTGTCTTGCCAAAGGACACTTCGACATGTGGACTGAGGCAGCTGGGTGACCGAACCGCCAATCCTGCAATTACTGGACAACCCGCTCTACCTCCATCACCACAGCTGCTCCGAACAACCTCCGAGTGCAACCGAGTATACTCACAACAACAAATACACTTTGAAGGCTGTTTTCTATTAAGAAATGTTCATTTGTCTGGCAAATCACAAGATGCTCACTAACAACATGTTTTTTTCCACCAAAAATGAAGTTGAACATCTACTTATAGTGACAACAGCATTATTAATGTTTCATGGTTCTCTTTTAAATGCTCACAGTACTTGGTTATAGTTCAGGCAACATGGTGGTCTGTATTCATTCAAAAAAGTCCACAGTGACGTTAAACGTAACGTGTATTTACATCTAACCAAAAGCACCACCTCGTGTCTTCCCTTGATTGAAGTGCTGGTGTTTCTGAAGTCCTGTCAACGCGGCTCTCACACACACGACATCCTCACAACTTCTGCTGCAGTTCATAAATGGTGGAGCGCAGTTTAAAAAAAAGTGCTGCGGCTGAACGTAGTCCAGCCAGTAATTATCTTTGTCAGCACAATCCCAATGTGTAATAGAATATAATTGATGCTTCATAGCCTGACTTCAGTAAAATGTTGGTCTTTTTTTTTAGATTTTAGGTTTAGATTTTAGATTCACTGGTTAAATTATGAATAGGATCAGTGGAACTGAAATATGTTTAGCAGCAGACATACTGAAGCCTGTTGGGGTACTATTATAGAACATTATGTACAATGTTGGATTGCATTCATCATTTATGAACATCTCAGTGACTTCTAAGATTTTAACACACTCAGTATAACTAATGCAATACTTTTCTTGCAATGTATCTTTGATGATCACTAACGAGCGATCCAACTGAGCACCAAACATTTTTCACAGATCTGTTACAACAGGGCAAATATTCAGTACAAAGCAGACACAGACAGCTCCCACACATTCACAACATCCCAAACTTACCCACAGATACATCATCATGGCTGAACAGCTGAGTGTTTTCCCCTGCAGCACTGAGACTCCTCCTTTGCCTTGAACACAAGTTGTGCAACCTGCAGACTGCGTATCGCTCCGTCACCAGCTCACCATCAGTCACTCTGTGGCAACTCTTTTAGGATTCAGTCAATGCTTTTGACCCTTTTTTTTTTTTATTATTTCCCTTTGACTTGTCTTTCTTTCTCTTCGCACCTTTTGTGTAAAATCCTGCTTAGCCACCACTTCTCTATGAGTGTGTGTTTCAGTATGCGTAAGTGTTTCAGCGTGTGTGAGAGAGAGAGTGAGAGGGAGAAGGAGTGCCTAATGACTAAATCTACTCTATGCAGCAGGAAACTACGGTGTACCACTGCACAATGAAAGCAAGAGTGGAAGAGGGAGAGAAAAGAGGAGGTGGAGAAATACACACACACACACACACACACACACACACACACACACACACACACACACACAACTGTGTATCTCCAAATGAAGAGTAAAAAGCTGTCCTTTGCTCCATAAATCTCAGAGTCACAATTAATATAAATTTGGAATTGATGAATGGAAACATTCACACATTTGCTTTTTAAGAGAATGACATTACTGCAGTTAGATATCAATAAGCATGTAAGTCATAAAAGCAAACAGTGAAGTAATTTTAATAATGAAGATTATCAATAAAAACTACTCAGTTCCACCCTCTGATACAAAGGTTTTGATTCTGAAATGTATGCTTCATGTGCTGTTGTGGCTGGTGCGACCAGACCAAATTTCACTTTGTGTATTTGGGTCTGGAAACCCTGCATAGGGAATTGTTTGCAGTTGTTCCATCCTGTTGGGCGTAGACATCGGGTTAATTTTAACCAATCAGCATGCACTGAAACCGGCCAACACTCTGACAGGTGGCAGAGCATTTCTTCCTGACAACAGCATCTTTTTTTTAATTGTTTAAATGAACGGCAGCAGCTTGACGAGCTGCTGAGCTTTTTTTCTGTTCTAGGCGCTAATCATTCTGCATTTTTTTTACAGTCAGCAAGAGTTGAAAAATATTAACTCTGTGCTCGTCACTGTCACCAGCCGTCCAATCACAGTGAAGGAGGGGCGGGACAAACGCGGTTAACCACCGACACTGATTGCTGATTGGTCCGCCCATCAGAGTTGCTGTAATGCTAATATGAGTCGAGTTGCCAGACTGTATTCACTGAGAAGAAAACTGAAGCTGTGAGCGACAGTCAGACAGACAGGCTGAAGCTGTCGCACCTCCCGCATACGATTATCAGCTTCTACCACAAAAACTGGAGCAACAGGTCCTCTTTCTTTTTACGGGAGCTTCTACTATTGTAAGCACATCATACTGGGCCGCTAACATCACAAGTCTCTTGTACAGATCAGAATTATTTCTCAGATTATGTATAATAGTATGAAACTCTCCATATGTTTGGTGTTTTTTTTCTGAATTCAGAAAACAACAAAGATATTATCATTGCTTATTTTATTTAATCTCACAAAATTTGGCAGGGAGTTTAAAAAAAAAAAAAACTTCTGCAAGTCGTTTTAATATCACATATTTACATTGTGCTGGCAGACAATTCAAGATTCCAAATTCAAGAGTTATCGCCATGTGTACGGTAGAATAAGAATACATCTTACTGTGCAATCCTTTTCTTCACCAGCATAAAGGGGTAGAATAAAAATATTAAGAATATTCAGAAAAATAAGAAAATATGTTGTATATGTGAGGGTGATGTGAGGAGATGTGTGTCATACAATTGAGGAGTTGCTTGCAAAGTGTAAAGAAGCAACAACTACACATGTAGTGCAATAGTAATGGCTGTTACATGTTTCTTATTGCATTATGTATCAGTGTTTATTGTGACCACATGTGCAAAAAATTCACAGTCATAATGTGTCTTGTGCAATGTGGTAACAATGATGAGCATTAATTCACATTGAGCAGCAGCAATGTACAGTTCAGTTCAGTCGCAGCAGGTTGTGTGTGTGTGTGTGTGTGTGTGTGTGTGTGTGTGTGTGTGTGTGTGTGTGTGTGTGTGTGTGTGTGTGTGTGTGTGTGTGTGTGTGTGTGTACACGAGGTTAAAGCCTTTCACACAACTGGGGAGTTGTTTATGTCAGTGGGAGGAGGTGAAAGTCATTCAAAAGTCTGATGGCCTGTGGATAAAAACTGTTTGGGAGTCTTGTGGTTCTTGATTTCACACTCTTGTACCATCTCCCTGATGGTAGGAGTGTGAAGAGGCTGTGTTGGGGGTGTGATGTGTCCCTGATGATGTTGTGCAGTCTCCTGATGACTCTGGGGTGGTACATGTTCTCAAATGATGGAGAGGCTACTCCGGAGATGGCAGTTTCCGTTCTGACTGCTCTTGGTGGAACATTGTGGTCCTGTACAGAGCAGTTCCAGAACCAGACTGTGACACTGCTGGCATCATAACCCTGAAGAGGTTTTTAAGAAGTTTGGTTGGCATTTCAAACTTCTTCAGCCTTCACAAGGAATACAGAGGTTAAGTTTGTCTGATGATCCGTAATGTGCTGAGACTAAGGATCCTCACTGATGTGAATGTCAAGGACTTAAAAGCCGTTTAGCCTCTTCACCTCTGTCCCACAAATGCACAGTGGCATGTAATACACCCTTTCCTTCAACGGGTGAACAATCCTCTTCTAGATCGTGTTGGTATTTTAGGAGAGATTCTTGTCCTGGCACCAAGTCAGCGGGTCTTCCACCTCCCTTCTGAATGCTGCCTCCTCCCCCCAGTGATCAGTCCAGTGACTGCCGTATCATTTGTAGATTTGATGATACTGGTGTGTGTTTGCCACACAGTTGTATGTGAAGTCGATATAGAATAGGGTCTAACACACATCCCTGAGGCACCCCAGAGCTCATGTTTAGTGCACTGGATGTGTGATTGTCCATCCTGATCGCGGTCCAGTACACAGGCGCAGAGGATTTTCTCAGTTCAGGCATGTTGAGCTTTGTCATGAGTTTCGATGCAAAATGCTCAGGTGAAGTCTGTAAATGTAATTTTCACATAACTGTCCTACATAACTGTACGTGTGTGTTTCCAGTATTTCTACTGGATTATGGCAAATCTTTTGAAGCACTTCATCAAAATTTTTAGTCAGAACCACAGGCCAGGTAAGTCATTGAGACAAGTCACTGCACTCTCCTTAGAAAGGGGGGGACTATGGAGGTGGTCTTAAAGAAGGTGGATACTGTAGGCTGTGCAAAAACATCAGCCAGCTCTGATCAGTGAGCTCTGAGTGCACTGCCTGGGATGTTGTCTGCACCAGCCACTTTGTGTGAGTTTACTCTTTGACAGTCATACGCTGAAAACAGACGGTCATCGTGGTGGACGTCACCTGCCGTCCCCAGAACCAATAGGATGCACCGTGCCGCAACGCGTAACGACAACACAGCATGGAAAAACCATACAACGGATAAGTTGCTGATTGTCCAGGTAAAAACGGCATCATGGGTCATAATGTTGGGGATATTTCTGGATCTCGTTAGCTGTTCACTCCACTGTGACACTGCAACAGAAGAAGGAGAGGAACTGGAGCTGCAACAGGAGCAGAGAAGATGAACTGCTGTGGAGTGATGAAGTACAAAAAAAACGTTGCTAAGGGGGGATTTTTTTTGTTGTTTTTTTCAAATGGGACGGTGGTGTGATGTGTCGCTGTGTGGTGCGTCTGGCCTAGCCGCTGCCGGTTTGGGGGTTTACACAGAAAAGAATAGGAGCGGCTGTATTGACGCGTGCCGTGCTGCGACTTTGTTTTGACTTTTACTGTCTCATTGGCTGCAGTGAGAAGCGAGTGGTGCACTCTGTGCTCTCACAGCCACTAAAACCTTCCTTAGTGTCAGTCACACACCTGTTCGTAAAGCATGTAATCAAAAAACTCTGTGCTAAGCTGTTCATGAGAGCACAACAATTGTAACAAAAAGCACTTCATGTCAACAGAAAAGCTGATCACACTTTCAGGACTATCATTCAAAAACAGTCCTGCATGAGATACTATAAAAATATTCTTTAATGTGAGTGATATTCAGACTCTTTTTGGGGGGGGGTGGTCAGGGGGTGGGGGTCATTTCATAATTCAGTCTTTTTCAATGTTGTGTCAGCAAAATTACATAACATATTAATGGTATCCTCTTGTTTTTTTCCGATTATCAAAATGGTGCAATAGCACATTCTTCAGAAAAAGAGCTGCAGTATAACTACGGCAGGCCATTGATGTCTGAAATGATGCAAGTTTATTCTGGAAAAAAGTTAATAAAAACTGAAAGAATGAATGACAGCTAGCCTTTAGCTCACACTATGTGGATGTATATGGTACCAAAGTGGGTGATATGAATCAAACAAATAACCAACACCTTGTCAAATCATGTTTAGATTTTCAGATTTCTCTGTGAATTGGTGGTTGTCATTGTTAAGATTTCACATTTGTTATGTTGAATGAAAGTTTGTTTTCCTAAATCTTAAGACATGACGTTAGCGAGGCAGAACGTGCTGCAGCTCTTTACTGTGCACAAATGCACAGTACAGAATGTACTTAGGCATCAAAAGCCCTTCTGGTGCTCGTAGTATTGGACGCGAGGCTCACTGTGTTGGAAATGTGGCTCTGCACCATTAAAAAGAATCCATTAGCTACGGTAGCTGCTCCGGCCCTAATGTTAAGTGCAGGCCAATACAGGGTAGCCCCAGTTAGCCAACGGCAGGCAGGTCCTGAGCAGCCAGAAAGCCAGGCTGCCGAGGTGACCGTATGAAGGAAGCATAGCCCGTTGATTACCAACAACCACGTCCAAATCGATTTCCCACACTCAGTGACACACCCACTGAAAAAACAACTCTGGTAATTGGAAGCTGCATTTTGAGAAATGTTAGCAACTCCAGCAATCATAGTCAAATCTATTCTTGGGACCAGAGCACCTTATATCCTAGTAAAAACTTTGTTTTTTAAGTCGATGGTAATGACACCTGAATACAGAAACTGGAGGTCACTAATGTTAATCTGGGATCTGTGTGTAACTTTGCCAGAACAATATCAGTATCCATAGTTTTCTGCTCAGCCCTTCCTGATCTGACCAAATACGTTTAGTCGCATGTCATCATTCAACTGCTGGCTGTCAAAGTGGTGCCAGCAAACGTGAACTCCACAGACAATAGGAAAACTATCCAAACCCAATGAGATCATCTCGTCTAAATGTTTGATACCTACAAAGCCTCCAAAAGGTCACAACCCAAAAAAATGTGAGGAGTACTTTTGCATTCACCCCACAATATATTTTGCATTACTTAGCAATAATTTGTAATTTGCATTCCCTCGCAATGCTTCTCTTCTTCTGTTTGTCTGTTTGCACTCAGCTGCTGTGGTCTACGTGAACAGTCGTGTATCGGTCCAGTTCTGCTATAATATGCTGCCAGTTAAAGGAAACAGTCTGCAGATTCTACGGGAAGTAGAGATGATCTAACATTTTGTGATACATTTAGTGCTCATTCATTTTAAAAGGCCGATGCAGAGAGGAGACGAGCGTCTCTCCTCTACTCTTTGTTACACTCTCCATGCTTTTACATGCCGCTGTTGCCACTAGTTCTGGAGGTGCATGTTTCTGATGTGCCACCAACATGTTTATTGTTGTAAGGTTGACCTTACTATGTAAAGTACCCTGAGAGGACTTGTTGTGATTTGGTACTATTTAAAAAAAAATTAATTGAACTGAATTCATCATTTCCTTAAATCGTATATAATCGAATGTGATAATCAAGTCATTACCACTGCTTTCAGAGAAGCCTTTGGTACATACTTTAAACAATACACACAACCACCGTCACCAAAGAATAACATTTCCTTATGATGTCAATATAACACAACATTTTGTTAGCATTATGTTTCCCCCAAAACATATTTGCAGTTGAGTGTTATATATAAAGTTGAGAGTGTTTACTGCATTTTTCTTTTCTTTGATTCAATACAATCTAAGGATGAATAAATTATACAAAATTTAAAGCATGGACGTAACCCTACCCTGAACCTCGATAAAATTACTTTTCTGACTTTTTTAAACTGACAAATCTGTGAAATACTGAATAATTTCACCTCTTTAGACATGTCAAAATCCTTGACATAAACTCAGATATGAGTTGACTTTGTTGAAACATTAGAATATAATCAAGGAAGGCTGGTTTAAGTATATCCATGATTTTCAAGGCTTATTAGACTCTAAAAGACTGCACAGAGGATTACAATCTCATGAGACTTTAAACTACTTTAGACTGAGAGGATTTAAAAACTCATGGCAGCTTTTATTTTATTGTCCGTCTCGGTATATCCAGGTAAACAATACAATTACCAGTTCGCTTTATACAGTTATTGCTTACATCAGTATATTGCTTTGTAATGTAATGTAAGAAGGAGCTGTGTTAGGTCACCAACAATTTTGTTGGTGTGAACAAAGAGTACAGACCATCGGGTCAGAGAAACCCCAATAGCATCCCACTGGCATACATGACCTAATGAGGGCAAAGAAATGGACAACTATCCCAAACGTAATGAAGCCATGTGTCAAACATTGTTGGAAAATTTGTCTTTCTCTTCCTTTATCTGAAATGAAAGGGTGACACTGTCATAGTGTCCAGGGGAGCAGTGGGGGGCCAGTGGGGTCCAGTGGGGAGCAGTGGGGGACAGTGGGGTCCAGTGGGGAGCAGTGGGGACTAGTGGGGAGCAGTGGGGTCCAGTGGGGTCCAGTGGGGACCCGTCTACACACAGGTTTGAGTTTTTAACTATTTATATTTGTCTTGCCAAGCAAACCACAAGCATGCTGCCATGCCCTGCTATGAAAGGTTTTGACTTTTACATCACGTAAGACTTGGGAGGCCCCCCTGCAGACACACACTGCCCATGGTGCGTTCATGTTTGTGTAGGGACGTCAGCACAGAAAACATAATGCCAAGAGGATTTTAGAAATAAATAAAGCTGATTTAGGTTGTAAAACAAAAATAATACAAACAATTCATAATTACATTTTATACAATTACTTAATTCATTTTGTTTTTTTTCATAGGTCACATAAGGTCATGGAAATGTTATAGCACATCAGTTCATGAGTGTAGAAAGAAACACACATATTATAACATTTTCACATGATGTGTAAAAAGTGACTGAAAACCCTAATGTTGGGGAAAAAAAGCCCCACAGACCAAATAACCCAACAGAAAAAAAAAAAAAAAAAAGTCAGGATCCAGTCTTTGAGTGTAATCTATTTGCTTCTCATTTCCCCTTTATCCTGAAGGAAATACTTGTTCATTTCTTTATGGCTGTGGACAATTAAAAAGAAATGAAATCGGCTGGTAGCTGTGTGTAGAGGGGATTGCAATATGATGCCATGTCATGAATAATAACACTAAGGCTGAAGTTTATTTTTAGACTCAAAGTGTACCCACAATTTAATGAGTTATGCTGCTTGGCATCAAAGCCAACGCGGGCAGCACCTACTGCTGCTCTAACTGCATGTTCTGTTTCAAGGTTTACGACTTATTTTGGAATGAAATAAAAATAAATAAAGTCCCTTTTTCTTAAATACAGAAGTGATCTCAAAATCCCACGAGGTAAGAAGTCAGCACAGGCAAGCTCTCTAACTGTGTGTGGATACACGTTAACTCTACCCATTCTACAAATTTCATAATGAGTCTCCCAGTTCAGTATCCTGGCTTACACGCCAAATTTACTGTGTAAATATCTTGGTCTGGGTTTGCGTCATAGGGAAATGTTCGCAGTCGTTCTGTCCTACTGGGCGAAGACTTGGGGTGAATTTCGACCATTCAGCGTTCGCCAAAACTGTCCGACACTCTGCCACTGCTGCATCTCCCTATGGCCGCATCCACCGAAGCGTTTCTCCTTGAGCAAAGTGTCAGTTGTGTGACTGCATCAGCAGGTAAACCCTTGCGTCTTTGTGAACAGCCATAGATGTCGTTCAATCATTGATTAACATTCTCATTAATTGATGTAGGCAGAAACTACAAAGATCTACAAAGTTTATCATAAAATTATAACCTGAACAGTATAAAATGAAAATTTTAGCAACTTTTGGCAGACAAACACAATGCCATCACATGCGTCTTTGTATTTATTTATTGTGAAGAACAGCGTCACCATTTTGGTTTGTTTCCTTGTACCACCTATTTCTTGATTTGATTTACCTCTGATTCTAGCACATATGCTTAGCATTGTTAATTCAGTAGAAAAGTCACTTTTTTTTTCTTTTCTTTTTTTTATTGGTTTCTTGTGCCTTGAATTTCTTCTCAATTTGTTTTGTCTAGTTCAGTGTTCAACATTTTTTGGAAACATCCAAAGTATGTAAACATCATTGATGCATGTTCATTCATACATACTCGTATATAGGCACACATTCACAGAAATACAGAATATGTTAATAAATCTCAGTCAGGTATACGAGGGACAATCAAAAGGTTCTTGTTGTACAGCAGAGGTGAGTCCAGTGGTGGTAACAGCTGGAACAGGTAAGATGAGTCCAGTGGTGGTAACAGCTGGAACAGGTAAGGCGAGTCCAGTGGTGGTAACAGCTGGAACAGGTAAGGTGAGTCCAGTGGTGGTAACAGCTGGAACAGGTAAGGTGAGTCCAGTGGTGGTAACAGCTGGAACAGGTAAGGCGAGTCCAGTGGTGGTAACAGCTGGAACAGGTAAGATGAGTACAGTGAAGGTAACAGCTGGAACAGGTAAGATGAGTCCAGTGGTGGTAACAGCTGGAACAGATAAGATGAGTCCAGTGAAGGTAACAGCTGGAACAGGTGAGATGAGTCCAGTGGTGGTAACAGCTGGAACAGGTAAAGTGAGTCCAGTGAAGGTAACAGCTGGAACAGGTAAAGTGAGTCCAGTGAATGTAACAGCTGGAACAGATAATATGAGTCCAGTGAAGGTAACAGCTGGAACAGATGAGTCCAGTGAAAGTAACAGCTGGAACAGGTAAGGTGAGTCCAGTGAAGGTAACAGCTGGAACAGGTAAGATGAGTCCAGTGAAACAGGTAAGGCGAGTCCAGTGGTGGTAACAGCTGGAACAGATAAGATGAGTCCAGTGAAGGTAACAGCTGGAACAGATGAGTCCAGTGAAAGTAACAGCTGGAACAGGTAAAGTGAGTCCAGTGAAGGTAACAGCTGGAACAGGTAAGATGAGTCCAGTGAATGTAACAGCTGGAACAGATAAGATGAGTCCAGTGAAGGTAACAGCTGGATCAGATAAGATGAGTCCAGTGAAGGTAACAGCTGGAACAGGTAAGATGAGTCCAGTGGTGGTAACAGCTGGAACAGGTAAGATGAGTCCAGTGAAGGTAACAGCTGGAACAGATAAGATGAGTCCAGTGAGCTGGAACAGGTAAAGTGAGTCCAGTGAAGGTAACAGCTGGAACAGGTAAAGTGAGTCCAGTGAGTGTAACAGCTGGAACAGATAATATGAGTCCAGTGAAGGTAACAGCTGGAACAGATGAGTCCAGTGAAAGTAACAGCTGGAACAGGTAAGGTGAGTCCAGTGAAGGTAACAGCTGGAACAGGTAAGATGAGTCCAGTGAAACAGGTAAGGCGAGTCCAGTGGTGGTAACAGCTGGAACAGGTAAAGTGAGTCCAGTGATGGTAACAGCTGGAACAGGTAAGGTGAGTCCAGTGGTGGTAACAGCTGGAAAAGGTAAGGTGAGTCCAAAGTGCTACTGAGACAATGTAGAGGAAGAAATGGATGACATGGTCAGTAATATTTTTAGTAAGAAGCCACTAGTCACCCCATTCCCATTATCGTAGAAAGCAGAAAGACACCAGTTACATCATGTTTTACAAAGTATTAAACCTTGAATATTGTCAAGAGGACAATGATTATTTTGCTGATGCTGACTATTGTACTTCATATTAAAGTTTATCATTGTCCTGTATCGCTGCTTTTCATGCCTCACCCAAAATCTCTCTGTTGTTGAACTAAATAATCTAAATTAAGACAGCTTTTAGAGAACTATCTCAGCTAATGCAAAGTTAGCAAACTAAAGTCAGCGACGGTAAGTAAACTAGCACAGCACACTCACCTGGAGAAGACGATGGTGAACTTGATCCTGAATCATGTCGGTTGGGTTAAACAAAGATGCTCCACTTTGTGTTTCACCTCCTGGCTGAAGCTGCTGCTGTTCCTCTTGTCTCAAGTTATACAGATGAAGATGGTGGAAGGAGCCTTGTTTTTACCGGTTTTAGCCTTCTTTTAGTTCAGTCAACACGTGAGGAAATTTGGGAACCTGCACTAACTGAATCTGACACTTGTGGACTTTTTCTCAAAATCAGCCGCAGTACAAATTGGACTCGGTCCACAAACTGACAGGAAGTGATCCACAAATATGTAAAACAAGCATGACAATGGATCTAGAAACTTAATAATACAACTTAAACTTAATATTTACAGTATAAATTATGCATATTTAAAAATGCACTGTATTTTTGTGAATATTTGTGGATGGTACACATTTGTTCCATAGTTGTGCACCATGGATTCATTCCCCTGGATCAGACTGTCAACACTGACTCCGTCTCTGGTTTCCTCAGATCTCAGGGAAATCCTTCAATGAGCTGCGGTGTGATGGTACTTTGATTCTCCTTCATGACGATGCACCTGCACACACACGTTTCTCTCCTTCCACAACCCATCACCACAACTCGCTGGAGTCCAGCTGTCTGACGTCTCTCAAAAATCGTACACAAGTTTTAATGTGTGCATTCTGCTCAAGTTTCAGGTCTACAGTGAAATCACAGATGCAGCCGTCACAAAAACGTGTAAATCAGGAGCTGATATTGATCAAGCGACATAACTTAAAATACTTAATCACAAGGGTTATAGCTTTCTTTGCTCCATTCACACAGGGGCCGTCTGGAAACCTTTTGATAGACCCTGAACCTGAACCTATTTCTGTATTATTACTCCACAAGAGAATTAAGTGTATCATGAAGTGTGCACCAGTATGGAAGACTATGTAGACACACCAGCATGTAAGCATGTTTTCATATACATCCTCCTAGAGGCAGGACTTACCCTCAGCTGCTCTTGCTCGCTGCTCATTAGTTGGCCTGAAATCAACATGAGAAGAAACAATTAGCTGTTGACTGCGACCACAATCCTTAAAGGCTCTCTTCAGCAGCTATTACAACAGACAAGGGCAACTGCATTGAATTATCCACTACAGTCCTAATAGAAAAGAAATGTAAAGCGAAGCACTTGTACTCCCGTGTTCATGTTAACACAGCCACTACTTTCTGATGTCGGGCTGCATTGGGCTGTACGCCTGTGTTGTGGTCATGTGGGCTCTTGTTAAGAAGTATAATAATTAGCAAACACTGCTGTATTAAAAGCATGCTGTGTGCCTCAGGATGCAGATTTACGTCGCTGTGTGTTCATGTGCTGCTGCTCTGCAACATGCAGGCAACCACAGGATTTCCTGGACAAGCAGATTATTAAGTTGTGGAGCTGTCACTGTCATACTTTGCTGTGTCGGCTAAGCAGTTTCACAGCAGTGAAACAAGTGAAGTACTTGGTTCAAAGTGTAGTTAGTAAACTCCTCACCGTCTCATCTATACTCATCTTCAGACAGCTTTTTTTTTGCTTTCTGCTGATGCACATACATGAGCCAGATTTTCACTGCACAATTTAAAGAGGGCCATTAGAGATTTGAGGGATATCTAAAAATTAAAGATACAAAATATGAGGATTAATATTTATCTTCGTAACAGTGACTGTTTTTGTGATGTAAGAAATAACTTTTTATATATATATATAAAATATATATATATATATATTTTTTTTTTTAATTTATTTTATTTTTAAATGAAACAAAATCTTTTGATTAGATCACTTTTGACCTGTGTTGTGCATCAGACACCTCTCACGCCATCTAAAGCGTGATATAATGTCAGTGACAGTTTAACTGGCACATTTAAATAATGTGTAACATAAATAACTTTATATAAATTACATAGAAAATGGGTTGCAAATGATGAGACTGATGATATTTATAGAGGAAATATAAATGTGGAATCCTTTTTTAAAGAAAATATTTCCCTGTGTCTCACTCATCAGTGAATTACCTGCCTTCCCTCAGCTCATAAAGCACTAGCAGGTGCTTCTGTGTTTTGGATGGTTATTCTACAGCAGAAAATCTTGGAAAGTTTAAACGGTAACAGATTTTTTAGCCATCTGCTGAAGATTTGGAGATCCTGTTCTTTGTTTCTGGCGTTTCTGAAGCTGATGAGGTTTACATAGCTGTTGTGCTTTTTAATCATCTGTTTCTCTCTCATCAAGACAAACTAGTGAATCTGTTTTATTTATTTGTTTTTATCTATTAGCGATTATATTGTTATATAGGTTATTTCTTATCAGTGCAAAGAGGTTTACAGACTGCTTTGTATCATTGTGACTGGCTGTGTGTCCCAGTGGGAGGAGAGGCGTGGGCGTGTCACAGCCAGTCCAGCAGCACACTGCAGTCTTCTTGCCAATGAGCTCCACATTTTAGCGCAGGTTGAAAGCTCAGCGCAGACAACATACATGTATCCTATATTTTCATCCCCATATTTGGTACACTCTCATCAACCTCTCTAAAATCACAAGCATTTGTCATTCTTAGGCTGTTTTTACATGAATAAGCAGGTGTACAAACGTCCCTAATAAAGTGCTTGTCAAGTGAATATTACATTTAGATCCTCAAGCAGAGAAAGCCTTCTGTTTTCAAATGTCAGTGACTAAAACTACTCGGCCTCCCTGTGGGTTGCAATCGACTAATTGTATGTTACGCATTGTTTTACTCTTCATGCCAATCTCAGTTTTTTTCTAGTATTTATTTTATTATAATTATTTTTTACAAAACATTGCAGGGAAGGGAGAGTGTTATGTAGGTAATTAATGAAAGTATGTTGCACACCACTCCAAACCCTGCTGGGAATGAAAGCTGGGAGGCAGGGATGGAAACAGAGAGGGGGTGGAAAGCAAGAATGAGTGAGAAGATGCCGATTAAGCAAGAATGCTTGCAGCCCCCAGTGGGAGACTGTACCTCAACCACTGCAGTCAGCTCATAACAGACTGTGTGAGAGAGGTAGAGAGATGGAGAGAGACGGAGAGGGAGGGCATAAAGGAGATATGAGGACAGGCAATGCCTACTAGAAGCCCCGCTAGCAGCCTCTGGAGGTGACAGTGTTTATTGCATGCCACAAAGCTGCATGAAACACATACAGTATAAAGGCATCTGTGCTACTCAGTGGTAGTCATTTATTTGAAAACAGCCACTGTTTTTGAGAGACATTGTCCTGTAAGTTGCATTAATTAAGGGGAATTATGATCTGACACTCACCAGGTTGTTGTGCAAATGTTCATAAATTTCCAGAAATTGGATTTTGCATTTTTATTCCACAAGTGTTTTGTGAATATTAGGAGATAAACTGCGACTGCAGTTAATTTTTCAGTTTCTGTTATTAAACATATGCAGAAAAAGAGAGCACAACAAGATGCCACACCTCAAACACTGAAAAACAATATAGAGAAATTATGGAAATATGGCATTTCTGTAAGTTTTATGTATTAAAGTGCTGCAATTTTTTTTAATTTGTGTTGGGGGCCACTCCTCAAGAGCAATTACTAGTTTTGAGGCAACACTTGTAATGCCGCATGTTAAGTTGAGCAGTGCGCTTTAGTAGAAATATTCTTAGTTCCTTCTTTTTTTTTTGTGCACTTCTGGTAGTGGGCGGGGCTTATCAATGAACCCAGTGGCCCAGATGGATTAGGGCATCTAAAAAAACAGCATGCAGGGGTGATGTTGGTGGTGGTGAACAACAGTGAGAGACCGAACTCCTCAGCTGCTTTTGTTTTTGGCTTTGAGAACTGAAAGCAGATTACCACCAGCTTTGTTCTTCATTTTGAACCAAAAATCACCAACAAAAAACGTGAACAGAAACATTCTCCTGGCGCTAACTGGTCTAGCTGTTGTGACGAGCTCTCAACTGGTGCTAACCATCTTTGCTGATGCGAGGTAAGAACCACACAACCCACAGCCAGCCAGCTTTGTCTTCCAAATTTGCCCTTTATGTTGGGATTGAACTTGACCTGGACACATTATGAACAGGACTGCCCGCCTAACACACACCATGAATTCAAATCAAGTATGAGGGTATTAGCTTTAGCATAAACCCAACCTGCCCACCTCAGTGTGTTCACAACTTCTGTAGATAGTTTGCAGCTGATCAAGTTCATGAAAATGAAGAAGTGGAAGTGTGCTACCGCTAATTGGTCAGCAGCTAAAACGTCATAGTCTTCTAGGAGTTGAGCATTTATGTCAGGGATGGCTGCAATTACTTATTATAGGCAATCTGGCCTCCATCCTGCTCAGCTCTCAACTGGTCAAAAGCAGATTCTTCCCCTTCATTGCAGGATCAGACTTATCAGGTTTACAAACTGCTATATATAGTCTCAAAATGTTCTACAGTCATGCTTTTTACATGCAAATTTCAAATGGAATCGTTTCAGTAACCTTTAATTACTGAAAGGCTCTCATCAGATTCTCCCCACCGCAAGATTTGGAAGACTGGGAAACATTTACACAACGATGTCAGACAAATCTGTTTCAACCAGGTTGAGCTTCAAGGCATGATTGAAACATACGATCGATCGATCTATCTATCGATCGATCGATCGATCGATCGATCGATCGATCGATCGATCGATAGATAGATAGATAGATAGATAGATAGATAGATAGATAGATAGATAGATAGATAGATTTCTCCAACATCACACTGATCTCTTGCTACCTCTTCTTAAATCCAAAAGGTTTAAGGAAGCAGCACAGAGCTGATGTTTCTGGCAAACAACCATTTAAAACGTACAAGTCCAGAACCTTGGTAAACAGTCTAGACTCGCACTATGTTTTACATCTAAAAACTTTAACAGTCTACAATCTGTGGTTATTACAACAGTCACAGCTCCCTACTGTCTAGTGAATATTCAGGAAGAGTTTGTGTGCATTATCCTGAAAAAGCCTCACACTCATTAGCTCCTCTCATGAAGCAGCTGCCTGCTCCTTTCTCTCACTCTTTCTGCCTTCCACTCTTGGCCATGGGAAAGAAAAGGGGAGCATACTTTATAGTGACAGGCGGAGCAGCCAAATACCAATAGAGAATACATCAGCTTGGCAATTATTGGATTATCTCACGCTGATATCATTACCGCCGAGCATTCCCTCCAATCATTGATTGCATTTTTCAATTTACTTCACCATTAATGTGAGTGGCCTGACTGAACAATCTTCTGATGAGTCCATGGCTCAGTCGATAAGTCCCGCCCCTCAGGTGCTTGTCAAAGTGTGCGCGCATGCACGCGTGTGCAAGCATGAGTGCATATTAGCATGTGCCACAAAGTGTGTCGAATACAAGACTCAGCCCTAGTTTTTCATTCCCCTGATACTTAAGAGGCGACCGAGTCACAGAGGCAGAGAAAACAGCGCGGGCTCATAATGTAGAAATATTGACCTTACATGGAGGTCAGTCATAGTCTCGTTATGAAGCAAGTCAGTATAAACAGGGCTAAGCAACAACATGTGCTGGGTTTGTCAGACAAAACACAGTTCTTGTCGAAATGCATCAGGGAAGAGTCAATCTCCATTAGACCAAATTAAAGTTCAAACTTTTGATACAGCCTTCATTCGTGTTGTTCATTGAAAATATGTCAAAAATTGTAGCTAGGGGCACAGTGATATATGTACTCGTCTCACACCACTTGCGACACAACCTTGTATTTTGGGGACAGCCTCATATGGTTTGTTCTGCTGTGTTGACGAGGATTAGCGTAGTAGACAGTATTCTTGTCACTATACAAAATATAGTACAAGGCCGAGGCTTTGGCAATATTTACCCACACAGTAGATGTACTATCTTGCTGTGGAAACTTTGTATCAACACAAATATTAAGTTATGTGTAAAAATGAATAAGACAATATCACAAACACGAATGCAGAATCATGAAAATAACTCTCAAAGTCTACTTGATTTCTCCTTCTCTGAAACATTCTAAATGTTACACTATGATGCATCAGTCTGCATCTCTGTCAGTGTTCACTGAGTCTCACACTAAAGCTCCAAATAATCATCATAACCAAACCGTGACACAATCCAACTCCCTCCACAACTTTACTCCAGTGGTTCTCAACCTTTTTGAGTTGCGACCCCCGGAATAGTTTTTTGACAGTCATGTGTGCTTTTAAACTGTGATGTCACCAATGGGCCGTTTTGGAGGTACAGCTACAGTCAGCGGGGCGGGACAAGAAAGCAGATAAGTGCAGTAAAGAGATTTAAAGTTAGCTATCTAACCCGTTATTTCATCAAACTTGAAAAATAGAAGCAAACTGATAGAAAACCACACTAAGACAAACTCAACAAATTCTGGGATCATTTTCTTGCTAAATTATTGTCTGTTAATGTTGATCCATACAACCTCACCACAATGAGTTGGAGTGCCGACCCTGCATTGCTCCCTCCAACCTCATACAAGGATATTACCGACTACCTCTTATGGTATAAGTGTGTTTAACCGTGAACGATTCGAATACAATAATTCCATTGAAGGCCATGACCATTTCACTAACGACAAGGTGCAGGATTTGATAACATTTTGAAGCACTGTGAACACAGTTACTGTCACATGCAGATGAAGTACACAATGAACAAATTTGTCATTCTGCAGACTTTACTGTTCAAATGTCAAATAAAATTCTAAAATGTAAAACATCCATTTATATCAGTTTGGTTTTCTTTAGTTGCTCTTGCTTACATCGTCTTGCAAACCTTTCTGTGTCTGTGTGTCTGATGTCATTGAGGCCCAGATGTAGGGATGTTACCTTGTCTCGGTCTGTCTCCATCATTTCACATGAAAAGGTTTTTTTTGTTCAAATTAGACAATTGCGAGCCATTTGACAGCCACAGCACCAGATGAACCCGTTTCAGCTGCCCTCTGAGCATGTCATTTGGTAAAACTTAACAACACATCCATACAATATTTAAAAATTTCCCCTCGGGGATTAATAAAGTATATACCTACCTACCTACCTACAATGTTAACACTGGCTACTTTAAAAGAGATAAAATGAGTACATTTAGTAATATTACTTAAACAACAAAAAAGGGTTTTACTTTGTTTTATGATAATGCTGAGAATAAACAAACATTAATGGATATCTTGGCAAAAGTCATGGTTTTGCGTCTCACTGCTGCAACCAAGGACATCCGACTCTTTTTTTTATCTCAAACAATTGACAACAAAAGAGCCTTGAGAACAGAATACCTCCAAAATGTGGAATTTTATTGATATTTCACTTCAGTTATTGCAAGCGTTGCATCATCTGTCAGAAACTAGATTTTGACCTAGTTTTCTCCGCAACTACTGGAAATTATCTTGTGACCCCCCCCCCAGGTTAAGAACCACTGCGTTACACTATATAAAGTCAGGAGTCTGACCATATCACAAGAAATAACGGCTCAATCTGTAATCTGAGTGAACAGGGAGATTCCTCCCTGAAATTCTTTTTCATGTTGATCTATAAGATGTATTAAAACAAAAGCATATACTCACTGAGCACCGTATTTGTAACACCAATTATTAACTTGGTAGGGCATGCTTTTATTCCTAAAACAACCTCAGTTCTTGCTCTCACGGAATCAACAGGATGTTCGACATCCCAACATAAAGCGTGAAATAGACACGCCAACCCACTACAGCAAAACCTGAGACAGCCACGCTTTAGCCTCTCTAGTCGTGACAAAGAGACATTAGTTAAATATCAAAGTGAATGAAGAGCACCATTATGTTAAATTCAGGTGCTGGAGCGATGTTTAGGAATGAGCATGAGTAAATTATGCAAAGTTAAAGCTCCCGATGCAATTCATTTATTAACAGCACAGTTAAAGAGAAATGTGCTCAAAACATCACTGGTGTTGTGGTGTTAATAAATAAACTGCATCTGGAGCTCTGAGAGTGCATAATTTACTTTCCAATCATTATTAAAATGACCTAAGCTGCCATGCATAAATTTCCCTAAACTTTGATGCGCTAATGCTACTGTGTCACCCTCCGTGGCCCTGAATGGCGAGGTAGATGACTAAACCAGATTACTACATGAAAAGGCTTTTGAACTGTTACCCCTGTATGTGTCATTTAATTTCAATTAATTTGTATTTAACCCGAGTTGCGCTTTATATTATATGGCTGAGACTGGCTACTATGTCATGACGCGTGTCAACTGTCTGCTTCACATCCAATTCAATCAATAATAGTCAGCTCAATTCTGAATATGATTACCTGAATTAGAAGGTTGTATACAAAAAAATATCCTGTTTTAATTATTAATGCAAGTGGGATGAAGTTCATATAGACGACACCTGTCTGTGGGAACTGTCTTTCTTTCTTTTTAATGATGACTTGCTTTTCTGCTTTGTCAATGAATGGAACTATACAGTCGGTCACTTCTAAATAGCAAGTAGCAAGTATGACCAGTCCTGCTGTTTTTATAGAAAGAACAGGCTCAGATAGCACCGTTTCAGAACTGATGCTCTTGGACCATCAAATGTTGAGACAGAGAAACATGCACATGTTTTGGATGTGAACACAAGGCTTTTTACCCTCCTTCTCAATGAACAAAGCCGTCAGATGCTTCTCTTTTTTATTTCCCTAATGCATTTCAGGGCACTGTCACAGAAATGTGCAATATCCTTGTCATTGCTCTGTGCCTCACACTGCACAGAAGCGAAGATCATATTTAAAAGCATCACTGTGTGCCTACAGCATATGTGATGCCCACCAATGTGGGATTACATTTGAGTATGTATGTATTTGGTGTTACTGTCCTTAATAATTTGAGATGGTAGCTGTGTTTTCCTTTCTTTTGAAGATTTCCACGATTTGCTTATGAGCCATCTATGAATATAAAGACAATAATATGTTAATATAAAGTACATTTGTATCCAATTAAGTTTTCATTAACTAATTCAAAGAACAAATGTATTTCATGATGTTGATTTCCTTAATGTGTATTTGCAGTGTAGGTTAAGAATGTGTCAGAACTTCAAAACTTGCTGTTTGCTCGTCAGTGTCAAAAAATACTTTCATTTAAAGTTGAAAAAGTTGTTACTGTTGTCGACCGAGAGAAACAAGGATTATGGTGGTGTGTTTTAGTGAACATACAAGAGGTCAAATATTACCTTGGGACACATGACTCCAATATTTACTGTAGGTTTACATCGTGGCTGACTCCATAAAAGTTATTTGTTGTGTTTAAAGTGGAAAGTATTTTAGACTAAAACCTATAAATGACATGTAACCATTTTTATGAGGTAACTGAGTCGTTTTAAACACTATGGGCCTGATTTACAAAGATCTCAAATAACGGGTACTAAATTGCGTTTTCCTTCTAAAAGTTTGCACATTTATTTGTCACCTGTTTTGCGGCTGATTTACAGAGTAATTGCGTCACTGATATCAGGTGCAAATTTCTGTATTTAAATGAGGGTTTGTGTGTTAAAGTGATTCCAGCAATAGAAAACAGAGCGACCGCAAAAGGGAAAGTAAATCTGATCCCATTGAAATTAAGAAATATAAATATAACAAGAACAAAACACTTTATAGAAGATTATCAGCAAGAAAGTAAATAATGTAGTAAAAACAAAAAGGAGAAAAAAGTCTTCCTAATAAAACGAGAGGAGGACGGTGGATGAGATCCTCTAACAAACAGAGATCAGCAGGTCCAGATCTTTCTGTGATGAGCAGCTGATGTTCCATTGAGTTCCTGGAGGTCTCGTGAACCTGATGAAGCTACCTGTGAATTCTGCAGGACTCATTCAGGATGTGACAGCTCACCTGAATAACAGGACTGGAGGGAGATCCAAGCAGAGAAACGCTGGAACCACCCAGAGGCAGCAAAATGCTGAGTCGGAAGAAGTATTTTAATTGCTGGTATTTCTTGGCTCCTCCTTGTTGTTGGCTGTCAATCATCATTCAGTTCATTCAATAACTCAGAAATATCATCGCTGACAAACGATATGTCTGAATAATGTTTCCCTCCGTCATCAGAAATGTTTAACGGGTGTAAAACCTGGTTCTCTACGTATTCTCTGGTTTCCTGCGTCTCCTTCACAATAAGAGCAGCCGTGTCTCCTTCACAATAAGAGCAGCCGTCTCTCCTGATGTTCATCTGATTAAAACCTTCAGTCATACTAAAATACACAACCATCACTTCTCCTGTTTCTACTTCCAGTTTCAGTAAATATCGTTGCAGGTGATAAATGGTTCTATTTGCATGTTTCCTCTCAGTATTTTACACCTTCAGGTAGAAACACCCAATATTACATATGATGCAGGCAAACAGGCAGAATGGACAACGTGTGTTAAAGTGCACATTTGGAAGATGCAATCCTCACTGCACGTCGTTGGTAAATCTGCTTGGACATTTTTTTGTGGGTGGTGTGAAGTTTGCACCTGATTTTACACACAAACCTTCAGTAAATCAGACCCGATGTGTATTAGGAAGAGAGACTGGCAGGCTACCCACTTAAATGTTCAGAGATGAAAAGTACAAGTTGTCGGATATTTAATGCAGTCCATCCAATAGTAGTCACAATATTTGACTTAACCTGCTGGTGGAAATACTAGAACTATCAGGAGACTGCAAGTCATTAGGATTTATTGTTTGAGAATCACTGTCTGGTAATTGGTGGTGATCCTTTTAGTTAATTTTGAGATATTTCCAAGAAAAAAATTATAATTTTGACCCGCTCATTGCACTGTAGAAAAAAGTCAGAAGATCATGGACTTCCAGTGATTTGGGAGACATCTTGTATCCAATAGTTGAGTTTTTTAAATGTAAAATATTTGCAAATTCATAGATTCAGTTTTTAATTTTAATTTTTAAAGGGCAGGAGGTGTTCCATTATGTCATTTTAAGTGTTTTAACCAGGACCATTTACTTGTTTAATGGGAAAAACATGTCAGACGCAATTGTAAAGAGCAGAGGTTTTTTTTTTAATAAATCTTAAAAAAAAATGCTTGGAGAGCATGTGATTATAATTTATGAAGTCCTATTTGAGTGAAACATTGACAGATTTCAAGACGTAACGCTGCATAGATGTCTGTAGTACTATGCAACAGGGCTGTACAACAGTTATCACAAAGGCAATGATTATATGTTTTCTTGTGATGACACCAAGCTATCAAAACAAATACAATTGTGACACTAAGTAATGTGTGCCATTCAGTTGGTCAATGGAGTTTGCCAGAAGACATCTGAGCAAAGTCTGAATGGAGGAACAATCTAGAAAAGCATTACATCAAATCAGCAAACCTTGACTTCCCACGACAATGTGAATATTACTGTTGCTTTTTATTCACTCCAGTTTCCCTTCTGCTTTGTCAGCATTTATGACGGCTTTACAGTTGCCAGTAACATTTGCCGCAGGATGGATGCTGTTTCAAGGGAGACAGCTCATCAATATGAGGGATGACTACTGGAGCCAAAACTGGACCTAGTGAGAAACACACTTGCTGTCTCTGACAGAAAAGTGTGTTAATGTCTGAATCTGTAAAACAGTTCCCAGAAAGTCTACCAAACCCGCAGCCCTGACCAGTTCTCAAATCCAAACATCCCATCTGTTGGTCTTAAAGGTCTAATCTAGTCAAAATCAGTCCCAGAATGATATTTTGTCCCCAGCACAAGCAGATGCTGCGTCGTTACCCAGTTGATTCCTATTTAACATCTTTAACCTCCTCTGTGTTTTGTGTTTAAATAACAAATGGTAAAATAAAGGTAACCTTTTAGTGCATAGTGGAAAAGGGCCATCAGTGAGTCAGAGAGTAAAGCAATGAGTTGCTAAATGGGAGCATGAATTACTGAATGAGTAAGTAAATCCCAGTAAGACCCAGGAAGAGAGCTGCAGCAATAAATGGAGCTTCCAGGAATTAGGGTGAGGTCAGAAGACTAATGGACGCATATGCTCACTCACTGTATGTACCACCACCCACATACACCAACAGCCACTTCCAATCTTTCCACAGTGCTGTTGATCAATCTGGCTGAGATGGTAGCATTTTAACCAGCGCAGTTCAGCTGACAAATACTTTGAATGCCTGCTGCTGAGGCTGTTTTTGTGAATCGACGTGCAGAGCAATCATAGGCGTGGCCAACTTTTTGGGTAATTTGGTACGCAAGAGTATCTCTGGTGCAGCGTGGCACAGTGGTAAAGTAGGAGGAATCTATTTGCAATTTAATATGGGTTTACATGATTTACAAATGACCACAATCTTTTTTTAATTTACATTTTACACACTGTTCAAACTTGAGTAGGAACAAGGTTGCATAAATAACACTTCCCTTGCTGGTACGAGAACCACTACTCAGTGTAGAAAGCAAATCAATGATATTAGACTAAGGAATAAAACAAAAACGTGCACCTAATATTTTCCAAAAACTTAGAATTATGTTTATATTATTTTTTACATGAATTAAAAGTCAAAGCAAACAAAGAACAGGCATCCAATATGGTGCAATCCAGTGCTGGAAAAATGTTGAGGGGTAAATGGGATTAAATTAAGCAAACTCAAAGCTCCCAATGCAACTCATCTATGAACAAAACTGACACAGAGCAGTGTGCTCCAAACATCACGGATGTTGTGGGGTTAATAAATCAACTGCATCAGGAGCTTTGAGTGTCATTATTTACTTTGGAATCATTAATAAATGGCCTAAGCTGTTAACCTTTCATCATACCTCGTGGCCTTGAACAGCTGGCTAGATTACTAAACTGCATGAGTAGGTGAAAGGGCTTTGGAATAGTCATTCCTTTGTATGGAATTTCATTGCTTTTAATTTGTTACTGATTTGCCTTTTATATAGTGGATAGGTCTTTTCATGTGTGCCCTCGCCCACTAAAGCCACGTAAATAGTCCTCCGTCAGCTGCGTTGTACTCAGACAAGCGAATTTGACACCACACCACTTTACTGATACGCCCTGTGTTGCGTCGCTCCACCCATCTCGCTGCAGCTGGGTTCATGCAGGGTGACAAAAATATCAACTCGAATGCGGCAAAATGCAAATGCTCCCGCATTTACGCTTGGACCAGCTTTGGGCTGGTACAAAATAAGGCCGAACATTTGAATTAAATAATCCCCAGCATTATTTAAGACTTTTCAAAATCAGTACAAAAACTTTTTTCCAGAATTAATATTTCATAGATCACGTACAATTTGACTTAATCATAAGATGAAGCAAAATTTGTCATGGAGGTTAACGGTCAGTGAGGATAAAAGAGGGTCATCCAGCATCTTTGAAGAGCACATTAAGTGTTCATATGCGAACAAACTGCACTGAGTAATTAAGGAGGTTCGTTTATCCTGTAAAAAGAGACAACAGCTGTTTACAGCCAATACTACAGTTGACCTGCTTGGAGAAAAATACGGCTTTTTTGCTTAATAATTGCACGTGAATAGCACTCCCTGCTGCCAGTATATACCATACAGTGGTGTGAAAAAGTGTTTGCCTCCTTCCTGATTTCCAATTTTTTTTGCATGTTTGTCACACTTAAAAGGTAGGTAGGTATTTACTTTATTAATCCCCGAGGGGAAATTTTTTTCGCTACAGCAGCATACAGAAGCAATAAGATAATAATAGAAATAATAGAATAAAATACTAGAATATAATAATAGAAAAACAATAAAATAGCAGTAAATAGCAGTAAGAAATATAAAATATAAAATGCAGTTTATACAGTACATTATATATCTATATATATTATATACAAACAAATCAAGAACACAGTCAACATATATATATATATATATATATATATATATATATATACAGTACAGTATATATCTATATATATTATATACAAACAAACCAAGAAACACAGTCAACAGTATTATTGTACTGTGATGGATTTTGCCAGAGGTGAGTTATTGTACAGTCTTATTAGCAGGAATGATCTCCTGTATCTGTCTTTTTTTTTCTTTTTTTTTTTTTTATGTTTCAGATCATCAAACAAATTTAAATATTAGTCAAAGATAACACAAGTAAACACAAAATGCAGTTTTTAAATGAAGGTTTTTATTATTAAGGGAGAAAAACAATCCAAACCCACATGGCCCTGTGTGAAAAAGTGTTTGCCCCCTCCTGTTAAAACATAACTTAACTGTGGTTTATCACACCTGAGTTCTATTTCTCGAGCCACACCCAGACCTGATTACTGACACACCTGTTCTCAATCAAGAAATCACTTCAACAGGACCTGCCTGACAAAGTGAAGTAGACCAAAAGATCCTCAAAAGATAGACATCATGCCGAGATCCAAAGAAATTCAGGAACAAATGAGAAAGAAAGTAATTGAGATCTATCAGTCTGGAAAAGGTTCTAAAGCCATTTCTAAAGCTTTGGGACTCCAGAGAACCACAGTGAGAACCATTATCCACAAATGGAGAAAACATGGAACAGTGGTGAACCTTCCCAGGAGTGGCCGGCCGACCAAAATTACCCCGAGAGAGCAGCGACGACTCATCCAAGAGGTCACAAAAGACCCCACGACAACATCCAAAGAACTGCAGGCCTCACTTGCCTCAGTTCAGGTCAGTGTTCATGACTCCACCAGAAGAAAGAGACTCGGCAGAAATGGCTGCATGGCAGAGTTCAAAGACCAAAACCACCGCTGAGCAAAAAGAACATTAAGGCTCGTCTCATTTTTACCAGAAAACATCTTGATGATCCCCGAGACTTTTGGGAAAATACTCTGTGGACTGACGAGACAAAAGTTGAACTTTTTAGAAGGTGTGTGTCCCGTTACATCTGGCGTAAAAGTAACACCGCATTTCAGAAGAAGAACCTCATACCAACAGTAAAATATGGTGGTGGTAGTGTGATGGTCTGGGGCTGTTTTACTGCTTCAGGACCTGGAAGACTTGCTGTGATAAATGGAACCATGAATTCTACCGTCTACCAAAACATCCTGAAGGAGAACGTCCGGCCATCTGTTCGTGACCTCAAGCTGAAGCCAACTTGGGTTCTGCAGCAGGACGATGATCCAAAACACACCAGCAAGTCCACCTCTGAATGGATGAAGAAAAACCAAATGAAGACTTTGGAGTGGCCTCGTCAAAGTCCTGACCTGAATCCTATTGAGATGCTGTGGCATGACCTTAAAAAGGAGGTTGGTGCTGGAAAACCCTCCAATGTGTCTGAATTACAACAACTCTGTAAAGATGAATCGGCCAACATTCCTCCACAGCTGGAAAAGACTCATTGCAAGTTATCACAAACGCTTGATTGCAGTTGTTGCTGCTGAGGGTGGTCCAACCAGTTATTAGGTTTAGGGGGAAACACTTTTTCACACAGGGCCATGTGGGTTTGGATTGTTTTTCTCCCTTAATAATAAAAACCTTCATTTAAAAACTGCATTTTGTGATTACTTGTGTTATCTTTGACTAATATTTAAATTTGTTTGATGATCTGAAACATTTAAGTGTGACAGACATGCAAAAAAATAAGAAATCAGGAAGGAGGCAAACACTTTTTCACAACACTGTATGTACTGAACAGTATTCAGAAACACAGAGGAATTTGTTTTTAAATCACCTGCCTCACATTGTATTTCCTCCTCCAAGCTCTCTCTTATTTTCTCCCTTTATCACTCTTTTTCACTCCCTCTTTATTTCTTTTTCCTCTCTAATGCATGCCGTCCGGTTCTTTCCTTTAATACATCAATATACTATTGTGCAGCGGCTGCCATTTTCTGACGCAAATTATCTTCCCAAATGGGGATGTGAGATGCTGTGCCTCCCTGCGCAATCCTTTATTGATCGTTCAGTCTCATAAAAGCAGAATGGGCGAGGGCTGAGAAATAATGAAAGAGAGACAGACAGAGAGAGAAGGCAGGCCATCTGTGCTGACAGGGAGTTATTTTCCACAACTGAGAGGTTAACTTTGAGTCAGTATTTTGTATTGTGATTTAACAAGCACTTGTATCAAAGTGGCTTGTTGGTTGGTTCTTGGACAATGAAACTTTCCACCCTTCACGTTGCCTTTTGTTTTATTACTGATAATTTACTCACTTTTAAAATGTAACATGTTCTTTTACCAAATCAGGAAAATAGCACGGTTGAAGGCTCAGTCATTATCAACATGAGGTCTGTGTGTTAAGAACAGACCTGAGGTGTGCTTAGGATAAAAACTGGAAGAAAGGAGAAGGTGCGAGTCTACAGTATAATTACATTAGCATCGTTACTGTTAGCGGATTAGGGAAACTGTCGGTACATGCTTCAATGGAAGTGAAAGTTTGTGCCAAATTTGAAGGAAATCCTTCCTGCTATTATTGAAATATCACATGCACGAAAACGGAATGGATTACCTGACCACATAATGCCTCCAGATGGTTCTATCACCAGCATAAAATATGGCAAATGGCCCCACAGTAGATATGGAGACCATAGTAATTATTA